>NW_004955592.1:510509-585105 GCF_000276665.1 Chinchilla lanigera
GGGAACCGAACTCATGACCTTGCGTTTGCCAGGCAGGCGCTTTTGCCGCTGAGCTAAATCCCCAGCCCCCACCATGGTATATTTTGACACAAAAATACACTGTATAATGTTTACACTGGGGGGGAAATATATATTTCCTAAAACATTATCATATCCTTATGGTGAGAACATTCAAAATCCTCTTTCTGGTTTTTTGAAATGTATTGTATATTATAATTATCTGTAGCCAACCTACTGTGTGGTAGTAGCACACCACAACTTCTTATTCCTATCATCTCCAATTGTGCCTGATTTCTTTACTTGCAATAATACTTTCTAGTTCCATCTATGTTGTCAGAAATGACAGGATTTCATTCTTTTCATGGCTGAATAGTATTCCACTGTGTATAGATATGACTTCTTCTTTATCCATCAGTAGATAGACGCTGATATTTCTTCTTGGAAAATTGGCATATAGTATGTTTTAAGTATACTTGATTGAGTTAAATATGGCTGTTGTGATCTTGGACCTTTCTGTAGCAGGATATTTGTATCCTTCTACAGGTTTGGAAATTTTTCTGTTTTTATCTCTTTAAATGATCTTTTGTTCCTTAGAATTCCCAAGTCTCCCTTGGACCCCAACATCTTGAATATTTCCTCTATAATGTTTTTCCAAACTCTCATAATCTTTCCTCTTTTAATTTCTTTTTCTTTTCTGACTGTATTTCTTCAAGCTCACTAATTCTTCTGTTTCATCTCTTTCATTATTGATACTTTCTACTACATTTTTCAGTTTGCTTAGTGTGTTTCTCGGCTCAAGGACTTCTCTTTAACTTTTATGTCTCCCTGCTGAGTTTTTCTCATATAGTGTTGAATTATTTCCTTGATTTCCTTAAAATACATGTTTTGAAGTCTCCATCCAGGAATGGATCCACACTGATTATCATCTAGCTAGTTTTGATGTCGTAAATTTTTTGTTGGATGAGACAGTGAGTCCCTGGGATTTGATGCTTAATGATGTGTGATATAGTCTGTAAACTGATTCTACCCCTTGCAATATAGCTTTGTGCCTCTCCAGAAATTCTAAGTAGGCTGTTTTCTCTGCATTTATTGTCCCTTCCACATTTCAACACTAGATGGAACCCTTAAGTCAGGTTTGCTGTGGAGTCTGTTGGTCTGTTCTCAGTGTTCTAGTTGAAGGGTGATCTAAGCTCATGTTTGTCCCATATTTGTAATTGATGTTGTTCACCGTGAACTGGGGGAGTACTTAGTCCAGACCTACCTCAGAGTTGTGGCCACCAGCACTGCAACCTTATATCACACCCTGAGCCTATGACTCCCTGAGGTCTGTGCAGCCTTGGATAGAACCAGGGCCCATATGTTCTTCTGTGTTGCTTTTTGCTGAGGCAGACACATAGCCCAAGAGGGCTACAACCACTCATAGGTGAAGCTGGATGGACTAGGGTGGTTACTTTCAGTCTGGCACCTAGATTGGCCTCTGGGTTGTTCCAGAAGCTCTGTCAGCAGGTAGGCTTAGAGAAGGTGGTCATTAGGATCTCCCCAGTGTTTGGTTTCACCAATGTGGCCCTGAGTTCTGAAGCAAAATCTTTTGCTCTTTATCCTACCCTGTGCTCAGCAAATGGAATCATAGTCTATTTATGCTACTGTTGATGAAGTTAGTGCTTTGGCTGCCAAGGCTAAGGCTAAGCTGGGTCACACCTGAGTCCCAAGCTTCAAGGACCTACACAGACTCAGGGCCCACCGCAGCTGGTGGTAATGCAGGCTGAAACATGAGTTTCTCTCACCAGATGCAGACAACCGCCTGCATGAAAGTGGGTATAGAGGCTTCACCTATAGGTGAAGGCTTCACCTACTCACAGCACCTGTGAGTACTGGCTGGGGATAGCTGTGCTGGCCAAGGCTAGCAGAAGGGTGATAGAGATAGTATTTGGTTACAGGCTGGACATAAGCTGGGTTGCACCTGAGTGTCACAGTCGTAGGAACCCATGAAGATGGAGGACAGTGTACCCTAGGCCCATTCAAGGCTGGCAGTGATGCAGGCCAAAACTTGAGTCTGTCACACTGGAGTGTAGGTCTATACCTGATGCCAGGTCTGTGGGGTTTGTTTTCTGCCTGATGCTAGGTCTCACGGTGGTGGTTCTAGCATAAAGCCCCAGGCGATGTCCTACAGGGGCTCTCATACCCTTCCCCTCGGGAGATGGAGTTTCCCTCTCTCCTTTGCCACCTAATATTGCAAGAGGAGTGGTGGCAGCAGTCCCTTGACCACCTGGCTAACACGGTTCCAGTGGTTCAATCAACAGATACCAACCAGCCCTGTGGCACGGATTGTGAGAAATCTGCCCAGCACTGGGTTTCACCAATTAGATTTCAAGTCTAAAGCTGAGACTTAATTACTCTTCCCTCCCCCAAGCAATAGGTGTGTCCCTCCATGTTGACCTGCTTAGAACTGTGGGTAGAGTGACATGGCAGCTCTTTTCTTTCTGATTTTTTCCGTGTATCTTTTCTTATTCTTGTACTAAAACCAGGTTTTATGATCTCTCACTTGGCTTCCTTTCCTTTCATGAAGTTAGTTTGGTGTTTGAGTAGTTGTTCAACTGTTTGACTTGTGTCTATGAGGAGGCAGTTTCTAAAGGATATTATTCAGCACCATGTTACTCCATCTCTAGAGAACATTTATATTATGAAATAGGCACTCAGTGTTTACATTTATAATGATCTCATAACTCCATCAATTTTGTACTAATTTATTTGAGTTGAGATCAAATAAGGGAGATACACTGATGTTGGTTAATGTATGTGTATCTTTTACAATTACAGTATATTAATCTTTTTGTACCCCCTTTTCCCCTGGCAATTTTTTGTTTAAGAAATCATGTTTGTTTGTTTTTTATTTTTTTATTTTAGAAATAAAAGGAGGAAAATACTAACAGACCGACAACATTTTACAAAATAGCAAAGGATCAGTACAGACATTACAGAGTTACAAACAGAGTGGTAGGGAATTAACAATGCTTATTGTATTACATATTGATATCTTCAATGTAGTTTCTCATGAAAACACATATAGACATACAAAGCTAATCAACCAATGCCTCACTGACAGTTTCTTTCAGCAAGGAAATATAGGACAGTAGAACACCTGTGTTAACTATCCTGCATATACATATATACAAACTTTCTCCTTCTTTCCCTTCTCTAGAAACCATGTTAATTGTCACATAGAGTTTTTATAGACTGTATTTTACTGACTGCATACTCAATGTGAGGTGTTATTCAACAACACCCAGGTTTGGGCATGGTTTTGCTCCATTTGCTCATGTTCGTGATATTTTTTCAATGGGCTGTCCTCAGGGAATGAAATATAGTTTCCCCACATGCAGAAAACGTGAAATGTCTAGGACTTTATGTCTCCCTGAGGTGGCCCTTAGTCAATAACTTACAGGTGTGGGTACGGGAGAACCTGGTTCTTTTGCCTCATGCCAATACAGCTCTGAGGCTTAGTTCCCACCCCAGGGTCTTCTCATGAAGCTATTATACATCCATAAACCTTTGCCTGAAATCACACATCTACAGTTTCTTCTCCTTCCCCGCCCTGCTTCTCTTACTGTGTTACTCGTTTCCCCTGGAAGCACTGCCTTAATAAATTACTTTGTAGACAAACCCTCATCTCAGAGAGTGCTTCCAAGGAACCCAAACAACGATAGTGGGTACCAGCTGTGGTTTTATGAATCTAACCATACTTGTGGCATTCAGGAGTTGGCCTGCTCACTGACCAGAAGAAAAGAACACTTCATTGATGGCAACCAGAGCATCGATGGCATTTGCTATGTAGTGTTGTAATTACCATCTCTTGTAGGGATTTAGAAGCAAGGTACAGTGAATGTGATGAACTGGCTTTGACATGTGAAAGTTCTAGGGAAAATGGTACAATAGGCTTATGTTCCTGGATGCTTTTGATGTTTTAAGGAGGCATAAAAAAAACAGGCCATCCATTTATTACTTTAGGGGATGAGGTAAAATTCAGAAGGCCTCCCTAATAGTTTTCAAACAGATTTTCCTTTCCTACAGAGCAAAGATGATATTGAACAGGAAGCCCAGGTTTATTAACAGTAACATTTGTAGGCAGCTGAACTCATAGCATCTATATTTTTTATCTTTTTTTTGTTTGTACCAGTAACTGAACTCATGACCTCAGCCTTGCCAGGCAGGCACTGTGTGTGTGAGCTGTACCCCCAGCCTAGCATTCATATTTTTAATGCTAAAGGCAGGACCATCCCAGGAGAGGAATTGGTCCTTAAGACTTGGGACAAGAATGTACTCAAGGTGGTACTTCATAATCCTGAGCTCCACAGTTTCCCAAATTCAGCATCTAGCAGTAGGCACTGCCCTTGAATAGAATATATCAATCCACTATCCCACTGGCTGAAGACTGTGAAGAAGTCTCAAGTTCAGCAGAGACTTTATAAGACATACTTGTCTAATTCAAGAGCTTTCTCTACCCCATGTTCCTGGCCATTGGCTCAAGTCCTGGCAGAGTTGACAGGGTGGTACTGATCCTGCTAACGGAGAGGAAGATTATCCAGTGAAAATATGTACTATCTAGATAGTATATCCCAGCATGGGTTGAGAGAGCTTAATGAGGAGAGGGTCTTGAGAGCATTAGACCATAGAATATGGGATAATTATCATGAGGATATTTGCTGATTTGGGGATATAAGAGCAATATGTATGACTCAGTTGTCTTCAGACAGTTCTAATATGTTTCTAAGGTACCTTTGGGAATGTAGAAAAGGTTATCATATACATCAAATAATGTGAAAATGGCAGAAACACCATGGCAGAATATGGAGAAAAGGACTTAAAAGTCAGAGGCATATGTGCCTCCTCGTATTGATGAAGATGAGCAGAGTATGAGTGGTGTTAGTTAACCATCAGAAGCAAGGTAGATACAATGGTCAGAATAGGCAACAAGGTGGGGATGTCAGACTGGTCACCAGGATGTCCTAACTCACTGCAATATAGAGCAAGGGATTATAGAAAATAGAATTCTTAGATACCAGGTAGATGGACATGTACTGCTTTTGTGTATATAGTGGATGTCAGCTACCTCAAGGCTCAGTTACAATATTTTTTCCCTAAATTCAGTCTTGAGCAAGTTCTGAGAACCAGAACTCTTTGAACAAAAGAAATACAAGTCCTACAAGTCCTCTTGAGGAAAGTTGCTATAGCTCCACATTGTGTGTACTATAGTGACTCACCCAATTATTTTAACTAACTGCCCTTTTGTGACAGGGAAGTACCCACATCCTTTGTTGTTGCCGTTGCTTTGAAATGGATATATTTTTATTGACCTTTTAAATTTACAACATGAGGTTAAAGAGTGCTTTATCCCTTGCTCTTATAACTTTCTTACTCCAACCTTAAAACTTAAAGACTTGACAATTTTCTTCATCTTTGAATTCATGTAAATATTAGAATCAACAACAGTCCCATCCTGTAATGTTCCTGTGTACCAGAAATCAACAATGTCTCCTGTTTTAGTCAGGGTTTACAAAAGAAAAGATTTAATACAGGACACATAATTTATAGGATTATTTTATACACACAGAGTCAAATGACAAAGACTGAAGGAGATATGTCCATGCACTGGAGACCCAAAGAATCTAGCTGAGGGCCTGCATCCCACAGCAATGTCCTCCATGAGTCCAGCTGAAGGCCCAGAGCCCAGGACAATATCTCATGCAAGTCTGTATCAAGGATCTGCACGGGCAAGGCCCAAAGGTCAGTGTTAGAAGCTAGAACGTCTGTACCAGCGGGATGAAGGATCTGTGCCAGCAGGCTGTGGGATCTGCACTGGAATCAAGAAGTGACACTCAAGGTAAGGACCAAGTTCCCCCAAACAGAACCACAGCCATCCTCAGCAACAGTGAGAACCCGAGCTGCACCGATGATAACAGCTGAGTTCATATCAGGAAAGTCTGCATGACGAGCTTCTCCAGGGTGATCAACAACACATCATCTTCCCCTCCAGTTCTCCTTTTACATTGTTGGCAACAATCTTCTAATGGGCCTTCTATACCCAGAACCACGCTGATTCAGTTCATCTGAATGTTACAAGTGGACCATTAGATAATCCACGACATCACCCTTTGAAGGAAGTAGGTTTTGTCTCATTTTTTACTACAGATTTTATATATTTTGGCGGACACTCATCCAGAGTCTCTTCAGAATTGGTTTCTTTAGGTTTGTCTTCATTAAATATCCCTTTTTTACTTGTTTGGATAATTATATACTTTTGGTACTCTCAAAATGCTTACTTTCCAAAAGGTGGTTGTAACCAAATGACCCTTATTGTTTTGCATACATTTTTAATGTTCTCTAATGGCTTATGTTCTACAAGAAATAGGTCTAAACTGTATATCCTGAAGAAACTTGATAATGTCCTTCTTGGGCAGGTTCTTACTGTACATCTGCCCTACACTCCACACAGGCTGTGGAATGGCTGTTTCCACCTTCCCCTAAGATCCCTACCTTATTCTCCAAATCATTTGAGGACAATTGCATACATAATGTGAGCTGACATTAGTATCAAGGGACCCCAGGAATCATCCTGGCTTTCTTGTTAGGACATGTGAGGATTAGTGATAAAATTCTGGGTCATGTCCTTTACATTTTGGGCCATGGGCACATCCAGTGGTGATTATTTTTCCAGTTGCCAGATGTGAATTTGTAGAATGAACATACTTAGTACCTAGTAGTTATCCTGCTTGTTTCTTAATCCGTAGAATATAATAGAAAATCAGGTTGAAACCTTTACATGTAGCTCCCCCACTAGTCAAGGTAAAACAATCCAGTACCCCCAGCACAATGGCAAAAGTTAGTGTTATTCTCATAGTAGCGCCCGACACACATTCCCATTTCATTCACTAGTATTACTCCTGGAAAAAAGAAAAAGAAAGATCATGGGGAGTGGTAATGAAGGATATGTCAACTTGAAGGGTGGTTTTAGGCAAATTAACATTTAAATCAGTGAGATTAAGTTCAAGGCCTGAATAGAATAAAAAGACCAGCCTTCCCGAGCAAGAGGAAATTATATTGGTGTGAACACTAAGAAATTCTTAGACATGCCTAGATACAACAGAATAAAAACTAAGGCACTTGAATAATTTGAAGCCTATAAAATATTTGAAATACTAATGTATAAGAGTTTCACAGAATGAACAACAGACATTAAGCAACACAGTCAGGATGCTCAGAGAATACCAAGAAGGATGAATAAAAAAAATCTACATGTAGGATTATTCTGTGAAAACTGCGAAATCTAAATACAAAGAGAGCATCCTTAAAAATGTCTCAGAATTTTTTAAAGAAAAGCTTACTTACACAGAAATAAGAATAAGAAGTACATCAAACTTCTCATCATAAACCAGGCAAGCAAGAACATGGTGCATAAAGTGTTAAAAGTGCATAAAACATTAAAAGTTAAAACGTTAGAACTTTATATTGCCTGATAGTGTTCTGAATAATCAAAGGTAAAACGAATATTTTTCTCAGACAAACAAAATTCTGGTAATTTGTTTCCAGTATGCTTCAAGAAATATTATTTAAAATAAACTAAAAGAAAAAGAAATGTTGAAAAAAGGAAGTAAATGATATAGGATAACTAGTAGGTACTAAGAATGTTCATTCTATAAATTTAAAACATGTCCTCAGAAAGCTTGGGCTTACATGAAGAAGAAATAGCATCATAAAAGGGCTAAATGGAGATGAAATAACATGTTTATTTTTCTTATTCTTAACTTATCTGAGAAATAACTGTTTAAAATACTCATAGTAATAATGTATTGGAGGTATATAACATATGACATGTTCTGAGTGATGCAAAGAACAACTGAAAATGCTGTTACAGCCTATCTGTACTACATGTGAAGCAGTATAATTTGTGAAGCAGTATAATGTTAAGCATTGTGTTTACATGAGTTATAAATACATACTTTAAATTGCAGGAAACAACTGATTTTTAAAGTATGTATAATTGACATGCAGGCAGAGAACTAAAATCTCCACTGAAACCTGAAAAGGAAGAAAAAAGTACAATAACTAGAAATCCAGCATGGTAGATAATAATCCAGTTATATAAAATAATATCTTTAAAAGTGAAAGGCCCAGATCAGCGATGGCAAACCTTTTAGAGACAAGTGCCCAAACTGCAATCTTACTTATTGCAAAGTGCCAACACTGCAATTAAACCTGAATACCATGGTTTTAGTGTGGAAAAACCCAAATCATGCATTAACATTTTTTATCTTCAAAGAAAAACAAATAACAAGTGTGCCATAGGTTTGCCACCACTGCCTAGATACACCAATTAAATGCTGGGTACTATAGCCATGAATAAAAGCTAATACCCAACTATATGCTATCTAGAAGAATCAGAAATGGTTCTGATTTTCTACTGTCTCTGCCAGAAAATAGAAACAGAAGGAAGACTCCCTAATTCAATTCATGAGGCTAACACAACTATAAGGAAAGCTATTTCTCATGAACATAAATGTGAAAATTCTCAACAAATATTAGAAAATCAAATTCAACAATATATAAAAAGGATTTTACATGACAGTCAAGTAAGATTTAGCCCAGATTCAAAGCTAGTTCAACATCTGAAAATGTAATTCATTGTATCAGCTGTTGAAGAGGAAATAGTATATGATCTTACCAAATGATACTGAACAATTCTTGACAAAAATCCAACACCCATCAATGGTAAAAATGTTCATCAAACTAGGAATAGAGGAATGTTTACTTATGTAGATTAAGAAGATCTACAATAACCCTACAACCAATATTATAATGGAGACAAATTAGTCACTTTTCCCTAAAATTAGGAACAATGCATATATAAAATGGAAATAAAATCTATACAGACTGTGAAAAAACAAATGAAATAAAACTTTTTGCAGATGACATGATTGTCTCTGCAGAAAATTCCAGAAATCAACATTAGAAATTTTGGAATGAATAACAATTGTTCTTTGACAAAGGAACAAAGGTACTTTCAGTGGAGAAAGGACAGTCTTTCCTATAGTAGTGGAACAATTGGATATCCATATTTTAAAAAATGAATTGAAGTCCAGAATTTACAAAAATTAATACAAAATATGTTATACAACTTATTGTAAAACTCAAAACTAAAATTTCTGCAGGATAACATGGAAGAACTTCAGTTTGAATAATCTGTGTTTTAATGGATTGCAGTTAGAGACATTTGTATAAACTCAGTGTTTAGCTACTGTAAATACAAATGGCTACACACACACACAATACACAGGTTAACACACACACAAATATTTTCTCTGCCAGTTGAGAGGGTCTAAAAGAAATGATACCTCAATAGGAATGAACACACCTAGTCCTAGCTCTTGGTTTCTAATATTCTCCAATGTAATGAATTAGGGATACTTAAAGAATTTTTTGGTTCCAGGACTGGGCAGGAAATTTACAGGATCATCTTGGAGCATCTTGTAGTACCAGAAATTAAGTAAAGGATCAAAACAAAAACAAAACAAAAAAGCACAGAA
Organism: Chinchilla lanigera; assembly: GCF_000276665.1. Lineage (NCBI taxonomy): Eukaryota > Metazoa > Chordata > Mammalia > Rodentia > Chinchillidae > Chinchilla > Chinchilla lanigera. Next base: position 520,088 of record NW_004955592.1, read on the forward strand.
AACACAAAATTTAAAATAAAATTTAAAATAAATACTGGTGGAGACATGCCAAAACACATGGAAACTAACAGAACGAGCTCTCAATGGCCAACACTGGAATAATTTAAGAAACAAAAATAAGTATTGAGTTATAGCCCTAAGTACAAAATAAATATCCATGAGTTTGCACTGATTTAAAAAATGATTAGAAAAAATAAAATAAAATAAAAAATGATTAGATAGGTAAACAAATAAATAGGTAGATGTGGAGATTATGGCACATAGACCTATAATCCCAACACTTTGTGATGCCAAGGCAGGAAAATAACAAGTTCAAGTCCAGCATGGGAAACATAGCAATTTAGCAAGACCCTATCTCCAAATTAAATACAAAATGTAAAAGGGGATGGGGATTACTATAGCTTAAGGTGAAAGTCCTGAGTTGCATCACCAGTAATGAAAAAACACTAATACTAATAAGAAAAATGGGGGAAGTTCCAAATTTATATTCATACCGCAATGTCAGTGATGGGGAGCATGTCTCTCTTTTTTTGTTTGTGACCGTTGGATAGTGACTTTCTTTCTGACACAGCGTAAAAGGGGAGATGGTATTAAGAAAAGAAACATTACCATGGAGAAACCTGACACACACTACCTCAGTGTGTGTTATTATCAACTGTGGTGATTCATGACTGATTGTGCTGCATATATTTTATAAGACATAATGAAAATGACACTTTACCCTGCAGTCTTTTTCCTAAAAACCAATACCCTAGCCTGATTATGAGAAAAAAATTAGAAAAAACAAGTTGAGGGAAAAATCTGCAAAATTTCAAACTGATACCTCTTGGGGCTGGGGATTTAGCTCAGTGGCACAGTGCCTGCCTGGCAAGGGCGAGGTCGTGAGTTTGACTTCCAGTGCCGGAAAAACAAAAACAAAAACAAAAACAAAAAAATCAAACTGACACCCCTCAAAAATGTCTGGGTCATCAAAAACAACAAAACTCCAAAAAACTGTTAGGATAAATGACAACTGAGCATAATGTGACATCCTGGGTGAGATACTGAAATAGCATAACAACATTAGCTAAAAAATAAAGACTTCTGAACAAACCATTAACTTTAGTTAACAATGTGTCAACATTGTTTTGTTAATTATAACAAAGGTACCATGCTAATGTTTGATGATAACAATAGGGGAAATGGGGCATGTGGTGAATGGGAATTCTCTGTGCTCTCTTCTCAAGTTTTCTAGAAATCCAAAACTATTCTAAAACGTAGAGTCCATTAAAACAACTGCAACTACCTAAGTCTTCAAAGAAAGTTTGGAGATAGTCTGGGTGCTTCTGATTTTTCTTCCCCTGACCTCTATCTTCCTGACCCAGTACTACCCAAGCTTACTGTTAGGGCATCCACCTACTTTCTCATGGTTAAGTAATGAGAACCATTCACAAAGGCTAATTCCATGAGTGATGTGGCTCAATAGGAATTTTAAGAACAACTTGTGATGGGTGGACCACAGGGTGTGTAGAGATGGTAAGCAAGAGAGACCAGCTTGAAGCCTATTGCAATAGTTCAGTGGAGAAATAACCTCAGGCTGAGCTTAGGAGATATTGATAAGGGAAGCATGGAATTGATCCCAGTATCATTACTCAGAAGAGAAAAATGTGGTGAGTGTTGAGTGGGCTTGGGTGGGTAGCAAGGAACTCTAAGTGCCATTCAAATCGATTAAATTTGAGCCTCTATGGACACTTGAATAGGTGTGTCTGTGATATACCTTCCTGTCTGTAGTAGAATAGCTTTGAGAAAATTGAGGAAAGCTACCCAAGATGATATGGTTAGATTGCTAGATGGTTTACAGGCAAGCAATTTTAAGAGTTAAAAACAGTACTTGTCCCAGGAAAGACAGAGCTCCAAATCTGGATGTGACATGGCAGCAGAAGCTATGGAAATATCAAGCAGTCAGCATACAGGAGGAGGGGAACAGCTGCAATCACTCCCAATCTATCGATCTCCATTTCTGCAACCTACTCGGAAATAGGAAGCCTGTTTTTGGTTTCCATAGTCCCTGTTCACCCAGTGTTTACTTTCCTTCATGATGTTGTCACTTTCCATCACAGAGCAGTCCTGGAGTGTCTCCTCTCCTCACTTTGCCCAATTCTGCTTCTGTTGGATTTCTAAGGTCTTCTTCAGCTGAGTAGGCAGTCCATAAGACTCTTGAAACTCATGGAAAAATTTATAGAAAAGCCCCTGGATGGAGACTGTGGGAATGATTTTAAAGCCCCCAAAACTCCCTCACATCCTCCCAGGCCCCTCTCCTATGTGTGGAGTTGAATTATGGTGGGAAATGTGGGACTGAGTTCTGCTGTGGACTGGGATTGGGATCTCTATGGGTTGTACAAGACAGTGTCAGGCTGAGACGGCTGTATCCCTGACCAGAATAACCTTTCCTGTCTTCATGGCTGGCAAGTGTTACTTTCAGGCGCCTATGTGAATTTGCTTTTGGTTTCTGTTTAGATTTTGTCTCTTTTTCAGAAGCTGTTGCACATGTTCACTAATTTGAGAAGTAAAAATAAAGATCAAGATGCTTGTCCTCTTTGAGGAATTAACCAAGAGAGTCAGCTGTAGCCATTAACCTGAGAGACAGAGGAGAAAAAGCCAAATTACAGGATCCTGGGATTTCCAGTGTTTATTATATATTATTGTACACATTCACAGATTCAGCCACAATACTAGGGTGAAGTCAGAGTTGCTATAGTTGCTAATAGTCTCAGGCAGAGGCTCTGATCACCTAGGGTTGGGATTGGGCTCCTTTAGGTTAAGTGTTGGATCATAACATCCTCTTTCCCAGCACTATCAAAGAGACGTGCAGAGGAATAGGGTCAAGTGGATTCACCGAGGAAAGGGACATCCGGGGGAAAGTTGGGCCAGCAACTCTCTTTTTCCTTGTGTGGGATGGTCTGAGGGATCCTGGGGTTAATTTTGGGTAGTTACTGCATCTCCTGCTTCGACTACTGTTTCTCACGGGGAGCAAGACTTCCCTCCTTCACTGGCTCAGTCTTTTGGACCTGCCCCAGGGTTGAGGCAGGAGGAGCTTGCTCCAGATGTTTCTCCTGCTGCTCCAGGTGCTCCAAAAGCTGCTTGTTCTTTCTTACTTGCTCATCTCTCTTTACTAGCTCTTGATCCAGTTGCTGCTCTTTAAGTTGCTCTTGCCTTTGTACTTTCTCTTGGTTGAGCTGCTGCTCCAGGTTTTCTGCTTCCTGATATTCTTCATGCTCTCCCTGCTGCTTCTGCTGTGGTTCCTCATGTGGCTCTTGTTCCTGTGGATTCTGTTTGTGCTGTTGTCCCAGGTGTACTTCCTGCTCCTGGGGCTCCTGGGGCTTCTCCCGTTGTGTAGGGTACAGCTCTGGTTCTTGTAGCTTCTCTTTTTGTCCCTGCTGCAACTCTGGTTCCTGTGGCTTCTCCTGTTGTCCCAGGTGCAGCTCTGGCTCCTGTGGTTTCTCCTGTTGTCCCAGGTGCTCATCTGGCTCCTGTGGCTTCTGCTTCTGTCCCAGTTGCAGCTCAGGCTCTGGTGGATTCGGTGGATCTTGCTGCTTTCTCAGATGCTGCTCTTGTTTCTGAAGCTCCTGCCGCTGCTGCTGTATCAAGTGCAGTTCCTGGTCCTCTGGCTGCTGCGGCTTCTGCTGCTGTCCCAGGCGCAGCTCTGGATCCTGAGTCTTTTGTTGCTGCTTCTGTTCCAGGTGCAGCTCTGGCTCCTGCAACTCCTGTCTGTCCTTTTGTCCCAGATGCAGCTCTGGCTCCTGTGAATCCTGTTCATTTTTCTGTCCCGGATGCAGCTTTGGTTCCTGTGGCTTCTGTTCTCTCTTCTGTCCCAAATGCAGCTCTGGCTCCTGTGGCTCCTGTTCTGTTTTCTGCACCAGACACAGCTCTGGCTCCTGTGGCTTCTGTTCCCTCTTCTGTTCCAAATGCAGCTCTGGCTCCTGTGGCTTCTGCTGCTGTCCCAGGTGCAGTTCAGGCTCCTGTGGCTTCTGTTGTTGCCGCCCCAGATGCAGTTCTGGCTCTTGTGGCTCCTGTTCCTTTTTCTGTCCCAGACACAGCTCTGGCTCCTGCGGCTCTTGTTGCTCCTTCTGTCCCAGACGCAGCTCTGGCTCCTGGGGTTTCTGTTCATGCTGCTGTCTCAAATGCAGCTCCTCTGGCCCTTGCCGCTCACCCAAGTGCAGCTCTGATTCCTGGAACTCTTGTGACTGCAGCGGTCCCAGGTGCAGCTCTGGCTCCTGTTGCTTAGGCCCACACTCTCGCTCAGACAGCCCCTTTGCAATGGCTGTGTTTTTCTCATGTTTTGGAGGATTTTCCATTGGGAGCTTGGGAGGCACTTTCTGGCATGGGTCAGGCCGTGCAGTTGGCTGCTTTATTTGCTCCTGATGGATACCGGGTGGAGCAGAAACAGTCTTGAGGGACTCCTGACTGACAGAAGCAGGTGCAGTCACTGGCAGTGTGCGTTGCTGGGACATCTTAGTACCTGCTGTGGGTCAGCATGAACAGCAGGAGGGTCAGAGGCTGAAGACAAATGAAGTAAATGAACCCCTTAAAATCTACAGTAGTACCTGGCTTCTCAGCAGCAGCAGCAGAGAGTGCAGTGGAAATGGGGAGGTCAGGGAAAGGCCCTCCTGGGAGCCCCCTTGTCGCCAGGCAAGAGCCAACAAGAAATCTCTCCCCATGGCTGTTCTGCAAGGGTGGCCTGATGCTGTTTAACTTTCTGCTTTTGTCTAGTTCTTGTCTGTGCCCTTACTCTTGATCTCCAATCACTAAGGAGAGAAGAGTTCTAGGATTGTATCACAGGAATAAGTAAGACCAAATACTCTGAGTCCTTGAAAACCAATTGCCTGTGCTACAAGGGAACTAAAAGGGCATCGTATCAGGTTTGGACAGGAGTCACTTGACATTTTCTAGATGTAAGTCTTTCACTGAAATTTTGTGTCATTCTGGACAAGTCCTTTAGTCCTTCTAGGCCTCAGGTTTCTTCTCTGTAAAGTTAGCTGGTTGGCCCGTCAACACCAGAGCTCCCTTCTTTCCTCACCCTCTGAACTTCAGCTGTAGCCCCAGAGCTTAGGATAGAAAGCAAAGGGAGTTGGCACACTGCTGAGAGTTGGAACTTGTTGAGATAAGACCTGTACTGCTGAGTCGGGTGCTCTTGCCCCTGCTCTGCTTAAGCTTGTTCGCATAACAGTCCTTCCCATTCTGAAATCCCCCTTTCACACAGCACAGCCAAAAATTATAGGCATTTTCTAGAACCCACTTCTACCATTAAAAAATAAAATCATTGTCCAATTCAAAGAGTTTTAAGAGACAGCTTAGTTTCTACTCCCTTTCCCCTCTGCCTAACTTCTCTTCTGCACACATAAATCCCAAGATATGGCCCCAAGAAAAGAAGATACATGAGAAGACTGCTGTCATCCTGGCTTTCCATGTATCCCTAGAAGGAAAGGTAATCCAACTAAATCCAGCCTAAGAGCAATACCCACACCCACCTAAACTGGCCACCCCAGGGCACAGTCTGGGCTGCGGGACACTTCCTGTCCCAACCCTGGTTCTGCCAGCTGGTACTCACCAAACTCACAATAGATGCAGAGGCAGAAGCTTCTGGTGGAGTGTGAGCTAAGCAGACACCAGTGCACCTTTATACTATTCCTCCCACCTAGCCTCCTGCCCAGGCTGGAAGCAAGGAACTGGTTCCACCACTCAAGTTGGTCAGCCCCTTTCTGACTCATCATGGACATCCTAAGCATAGAGGCCCTCAGGGGCCTTTTTTCCCAGCTCCTGTCTGGCCAGAGGATTCTGAGGGCTCAGCTACTCCTGTGATGCCCTCCGACTGGGGCATAAGGGAGGTAAGGAAGACAGCCTACTGTTTTGTGACTTTAGCCAAATTCTCTGAATCTCACTGTACCTACATGTAAAATGGGTTTATTCTGTTTTCTAGACTGAAAGTTTGACTTTAAAGATTATTAAACAACAATACTCTGGCTTCTCTTCAGATCATATAAATCTTTTGCCTTTTCATGGTTATGAAACAAGAAATTAGGTATTTTTGAAGATGAGGATAATCATTTCTCCCAAAGAGATGGGATTAGGCCAGGAGCCTATCCTCTCTCCTAACACATCTATGCTTTGGGAGAAATAAAGTACCTCCTGAGGAGGGTCTGGCTCAGACCATCTAGAAGCCAGTAGAAGGCTTCCGCCTCATCTCCTGCTGCATGCCAGGGGCTGCACAGACCCCCAAGGCTGTGTTAACAAGAGTTCCCAAAGAAGACATGCTCATAAAAACTCCAGAGCCTGTACCACTATAGACAAACAGAATTGAATACAGACAATATATAAAGGTGAGTATTTCTTTATATAGTAAAACACTTTCTATAATTATTTTTGAACATGCATAGAAAGAACTATACTTATCAGAAACAAATTATTCTTTGCCTTTGCAAAACGATTTTTTTAAAAAATAGCTTAAGAAATCTTTCTGAGTATGGATTTGAGCATGTTCCTCCACAATGCTAAAGAATAAAGTCCAAGTTCACTGGCAGGGTCTAAAAGGCCCTAGGATACTTGACTCCTCCCTTTTGAAGGACCCCAATGTATGCCAATCTTTCCTTGATAGGTGTTCTCCTACCTCACTGAGAGTCTTAAGTTCCTAGAACAAATCCCCACTTCCACCCTTGGATTGAGAACCTGCTTGCCTTCTGCCAGTATGGTCCTCCCCAAGACCCTCGCTCTGATGGGCTTTTAAACTAAATGTCAGGGTCTTTTTAAACACCTTCTCAGACTGTCTTAGTTAAAGGGTTATCTTCTGGATTGCTTCACTGCACTAATAAAACTCTAGAATTATTTTATGTGTATTTGTTTTCTTGTTTACTGTCTGTCTCTCCCATTGGAAAATGACCTACCTAAGGGCAGTAGTGTACCTGGTATGTTTTCTTCTATGCCCCTGAAACCTGTCAAAATCTACTACACACATGAAATGTTCTATCTGTATTAGTTGAAGGAGAATGAACAGTGAATCTCATTGCCTAAAGATAACTCCTAACATTTTAGTGTTAATGTGTATTTATATGTAAAAATAAACTGAATTGTAACTTGTCTTTCTTTTTAATGCTTGGTTGACAGTTTATTTTATGGATGTCATTTATTTAAGGTCTCCTCTTTACACCATGATTAGAAAGATATATTAGAGTGATGTGAAGAGAACGTTTATTTCTGGAGTTAATTTTGAGAAGTATCTTAATTCCTCAGTTATCCTTACAGGCACCTCCCCTGTACTTCCAAGCTGATCTATTTATAGTACTAATTTTTCCATGTTCCTGGAGCTCAGTTTGGAAAGACAGATGAGTAGGTCTCACAAAGGTTCACAAGCCTCTAGAAAGCTAACCTTTCCTCATACTCCCTGTATCCCTTGAACCCCACTCAAGGGTCTCCCATTGCCTCCCTTCATAGGACCAAAGCTGTGCCATTTTATGGGGCAGAGAAAATGTTCCCTATCCCTCCATGAGATCCATCTGAGCATTTTCATGTGGACATGGATTCCCTTGTGCTCTGCAGCTGACCTCACATGGGAGGAATCTGCCTCTCCCTCTCCTCAGCCTGTGACTATCAGTGCCAGGGCAGCAGACCTTGCTCAAGGAAATCACATGGGTCTTGTGGTTTTCTAGAGGCTCAGTATCTGCATTATCTTCCTTCCACCCTCTGATTCACAGAATAATGAGAGCTTTGAGAAGATGGTGCATGTGAGCATTTGCCCAACAAGCAAAGCCAAGTGTGCGTGCAGGCGTGTGTGTGTGTGTGTGTGTGTGTGTGTGTGTGTGTGTGTGTGTAAATCCCAACCTTTTCCGCCTTACAGGGCCCATACTGTGCCCCTTGGTTGCCTTATTTAGGGACTAAGAATGCATGATAAGAGGAAGATTCTCTCAGTATTTTATGAATGACATCATAGGCCACATTAGGAGGCCATGTAACTGTCCAACTCCCACCCAGCATACTGAGAGTGAGCTCATATCCCAGGACACATGGAGAAGCCTTGACCAAACTCTGCCCCATCCCGAGGAGGCTTTGGCTGTTTCCCTTCCAGAGGCAGAAAATGCAGGAAATGGCTGGTTTCTCTCCCTCTCTCTCTCTCTTTCCCTCTCTCTATTCTCTCCTGAATGAAACAACCTTTTTGAACAGTTGCTTAGTCATTGGGGGTGAGAAGGGATTTCTCAAGACAATTCAGTGCCCTGGAGGGAGAGATGCTAAGAGCTCTTAGCAAGTTGCCACAGTGGGGTGATGGCAGATGGTCCTGGGAAGGTGATGTGAGCTGAAATCTCACAATTCCATCTTGGATAGCCATGCCTGGTCTCTTTAATGGTGTGGCAATGTCTTGACACTCTGAGGCTCCTAACCTCCTTTCCTCTCCTCCCTCTCCATGGGCTGCCTCCTCTCCCCAAGGTATTGTCTCCTATACCATCCCTCAATCTGTAGCCAGCACTGTTTGCCTCCCAAGATACCTTGAATCTTTCTTGTCTTCCTCTGTTGCCACCTGAATTCAAACTTGACTTACTCAGGACATTCATTGCTCAGAAAAGAATAAGGCAAGGAGCCAAGAAAGATCCAAAAGAAATACTTATTCCTCTCTGGGCTTCTGAGGAGACCTGTCTGATCTCATCTATTTGCTTCTCTTACAGCTTCCTCTTCATGTCTCTCCTTGGCCTATTAGATTGCTAGCTCTCACTTTCCACCTCCAAGGCTGGCCCTTTCTCTTGGATCCAGAAGTTGTGAGAGGACAGTCACAGTTTTGTTCTTGATAGCAGCAAGAACAGCAACAGCAAATCATGATCTCAAGAAGGTAAAAAAGGAAGATCGTGCACCCTCCAGCTAAAGAGAAAGCCCTTTGCTTTCGGCTCATTGTTGAAAATATCCCATTCTTTGTAACTGATTCTCTGCACAAGAAGGAAATAGTGCCTGAGACAGAGTGGCTCTTAGACAATGCATGAGAAATGCGTCATGCTGTGTCATAAACATAAGAGATTCTCTAGCTATTTAGGTAATAATAATAATAACCATTGAGGGCTAGGGATGTAGCATTTCAGGGGTACAGTGCCTTGCTAGTATGTACAAAGTCCTAGGTTTGATCCCCAGCACTAAAAAAATTGATAACAATTTTAATTCAAAATATGTAAATTAATAAAAACAGGAAGCAGATTAGAGGTTGCCAGAATCAGTGGAAAGGAAACCAACTGCCTGATAGGTGCAGAGTTCCGTTTTGGGGTGATGAAAATGTTAAGAAGTTAGATGGTTAGTAGTTGTACAATATCTGAATGTACTAAACGTTACAGAATTATTCATTTTTAAATGGTTGATTTTATTTTAAGTAAGTTTTCTATTTAAAAAAGTAACACCCTTGCCTAAAAGCAAGTCATGATGTAAAGTTGTCTTTATGGTTGGTGCATTCATTCAACCAGCATTTGTTTATTGACTGCTGACTGCATGCAAGGCACTAGATGGAGATGCAGCGATGATATAAAACACAGTCCCTACCTTTAAACAGTACAGAGCCTGGTCCTATCCACTGGGGTTTGTCCTCGCTTCTGGCAGATAGGGATTAAATTCTGAAGAAAGGTCATGAGTTACCCACGAGCCTATAGAAAGTGTGGAACAGAACTGGGCTGAAACCAGAAGTCCTGACCTCCAGTTTGGGGGTTATCTTTCCCCTTCACCTGCTTCACAAGGTGTTCAAATACCTGATGCCTGTGACAGGTTGCACTGTATGACTTCAAAGACCTCATTCAACTCTGTGAGTCAGTCATTTACCCTAACATGATTAGTTCTGGGTTTTCTGGAGGAAGCACCAGTTTTCTCACTTGTTTAGCAAAAAAAAAAAAAAAACCCAAAAAAAAAACATAACAAAAACAAACCTTAAAATGAGCCTTAATCCCCTGAGAATAGAGATCCACATTCCATCTGTTTCTGGCCTTTGTTTCAGTATAACCTAATGTAGAGGAGGATTACTGTTCAGGGATGGGCCCTGGCACTGGAGTCAGATGGGCCTGAGTTTGAAATCCTCTTTCATGTTTTACTGCTAGGACATTCTACCTCTATGATCTTCAGTTTCTTTGTTTTAAAAAAAAGAAGGATACAAATGCTTCCCTAGGTTTATGTGAAGATTTGGTGAGGTAATATATGAGCTTAGCACATAACTTGCACTCAGGAAACTGGCTTCTTTTTTGTTGAGAGTCACGGCAAATGTTTGCTAATAGAATGTAGTATGGTATCTGCCTAAAGAAAGGTTTCAAGATCTCCAGAGATTGCCAGATAGTTCCATTTTGGCAGTGAAAACCGTAAGGCCCAAAGTCGCACAGTGCATGGAGGCAGAGTCAGGTAGAAGCCAGGTCACCCACCTTCCCATTTGCTGCTTCCCCTACTCTGCCTGCTGCTGAGCCTCAGGCAAGCCCAGCACGGGAGACTGCAACTTCCTTGGCTCAAATGAGGCCTTGTGGACTGGTTGTATGCCCTCGTGGTGCCTCCCAGAGAAATTAAAGTTGCTTTGCACTCCTTAAAGCATGATGGGACGTGCAGGGTCCTGGGGTCTCACGTGTAGAGTGAGAGGTGGCAGTTTGGGATGAAATTTGATATAAAAAAGGAATCCAGGGAACAGAGTGAGGAGTGTATATAGAGTGCCAGCACACTGAATCAGAGACAGTTGGAAAGGGGTCTCCTGACCACAAAGAATGGGAGAGGGTTGGGGAAGAGCCATATGCAATAAGTCTTCTTGGGGTGTGTACAAGGGTGGAAAGGCGGGGACAGGAGGGGTACGGTGTGATAGTGGCAGATGGAGTTGCAGGGGCCTAGAACATAGGGAGAGCAGGCAGTGAATACACTTCAAGAAGGAGAGAAGGGGCAGTCAGAAAATAAAAGTTGAGCTGAGGGGCCAAGCCCAACTGTGCAGCCTCCCCCAGAAATGTCCTGGAATGTCAGATGAACACAGGGAAGCACTGGATTCCTGGGACTGGGCCCAGGCTCGACTGTACCACTCCCACCCTGTTTCCCTACTGTGCTAACTACAGAGATGTGGGGGACCGTGTCCTTCATCAACTGCCTCCTGGGAGGTGTAATTGTTCTTGAAATCACTCCTGAAAGTGGGCGTAGAACCACTCAGATACACACACTTGTGTGTGGTGAGGAGATTTGGGCAAAATATCTGGTCCTGGAGGAGAAGTTTCTGTCCACAGCAGCCAGTTGCCTACAAATCTCGCTTGGGTCCTGATGAGCCCCTGTGACCCAGCCCAAAGGAGGCTCCTTTCTAACCTTCTGTTCTCTGTTCTTGTGGCCTATTTGTCATGAAGCTGCCTGACTGCTTTTGGCCTCCAAATGAGCTGATCTAACGCAGAGATCAGGCCTCTGGGGCACCAGGATGGGTTAGGGTGCCCCTAGTCTCCCAGTTTAACAGGGAGATACAACCCCTGATTTCAAGAACTCCCAGGTTCAGTGTGAGCTGCTTCTGCTCTCAGGATCCTGGTCTGAGGAAGAGACAAGTGCAAAACCTGAGAGAGGGATGCAATTCAATGCAATGCCAAATGAACACTCCAAATAGCCCTCATACGGATGCAGGTGTGAGCAGAACGCTGGCAGGGAACATCTCTCCTGGGGAATGGAAAAGAAACACACCCACCCAGCATGGTGGTGCACTCTTGCAATCTGGATACTCCAGAAGTTGAGGCAGAAGGACCATTACCAATTCAAGGCCAGCCTGGATTAGACAAAGTGGGTTTCAGGTGAGCCTGAATTTAATAGTGAGAGATCCCAAAATGAAAAAATAAACAAAACAACAACAACAAAAAAGAAACAAACTTTATCAGACCCTGTGATATCCATCCCACTCATTCATTCTCATTTATTCCTTTACACATGGCAGAAGTGGAGCCTAGGATCAGAGGAGCGTGGTCACCAGCCAGTGGTTCCACAGCTAACGAGGAGATAAAATTCAGCATCTGCTTCCAGGCTACTCTCTGCACTCCTGAGGCTGGAATATCCATGGAGTGCCACAGTCTCCAGAGGCCTGGCCTGTGCAGCAGGGCTGCAAGCCAGAAGACAGACAAGCGGAAAACTGCTGGAGCAGCTGAAAAGTTATTTTCCTGCCACTCAGGTTTGACTAGAAAGCCTGCTTTGGGAAGGGGGGCAGGAAGGGAAGAGAGAGGTCAGAGTGCTGTGGACAGAGAGGATGAGCCCAGGCTTCTGCTCACAGGCAAGTTCTTACTTGCCCAGCTCCAGCCTCTTGCTTTCTCTCCCCTGCTCTCTCCCAACAGCCCTCTTCCAGTAACCTCAGGTCCAGTCACCCCCAAACCTCTTCCACATTACACGTAGCACCGTAGCTAAAGAATGAACTGGGGCTGCTGCATGAACCTGAGTGCAACCTTCACTTTATGAAGGATGACAGAGTTTCAGGAGGGAAACCTGGGCCTGATCCACAGATCCAGCCCAGGCCCTAGGTCTCCTGCTTTAGTCTTTGCTTAGCTCTGCATCCTTGTGCATTCACTTCTCCCTGCTGCAATGGTCCCTACCTTCTGCCCATTGATTGATTTTTGTTCAACTGCTGCTTACTGAGAGCTTCCTGTGTGCTTACGTTCCTGACCCCAGGGGCAAAGCATTGAACGGAACAGGCATAAATCTCCACCTTTACAAGTTTTCTATTTCAGTGTGTGTGTGTGTGTGGGGGGTGTTAACCAATAATACATTAAGCACATACCTGAACTATAAAGCACCTTAAATGTTAAGAAATCCTATGTCAAAAAGTATGGCAGGGTAAAGGATTGCGGAGTGCAAAACACAATAGCCAAGGAAGACCACGCAGCAGGAACCTGAAGAAAACAAGGAGGTCAGTGTGAGGACAGGGATGGCTGAGGGCTGGGTGCGGGGATGAGGGCCTCGAGACTGGAATGTTCTGAGATCAGCAAGATGGCTGGTATAGCTGGGGCTGTGTACACGAGACAAAGTTTGGAGGAGTGTGGGGAGATGGGCAATAAGGAGAAATCATGCAGCAACTCTGACTTTTACAGTGTATTTGATGAGAAGCAGTGACAGCATCTGACTTAATCTTGAGAGACTCTTTCTGGCCAGAGTAGAAGCCAGTAGAACTGTAAGAGGCAGCAGGGAAAAGGGGTCAGATTATAGATAATTTTTGACAGTAGACCTAATAAGATTTACTAACAGATTCGATAAAATGTACAAGTAGGGAGCAAACAATGACTCAAGGTATTTGGCTTGAATGAGCATAAATAAGGACAGAACTGCCGGGTACTGGGGGAGAGCTCAGCAGTCACTCTGGGTCATGCTAGATTTGAGATGCCTATTAAACATCCAAGTAGATTTGTCAAGTAGGCAAATGGAGGTATTAATCTTGCATTCAGAAAAAAGTTCATGCTATAGATATGTATTTGAAAATGTCAGCATATAAATGATGTTTGAAGTCGAGAACCGGGATGAAACTATCAAGAGAAGGAGTATACACAGAAAAGAGAAGGGCTTCAGAGACCATCCCTAAGTCAACAGAGTGTTGATCAGGAGATGTGAAGGGGCAAGCCAAGAAATGATTAAAAGCAAAAGTGAGAGCAATGTATTATTAGGGATCTAACATATGTGGAGGAAAAGTAGAGTTCAGAAGGAGAAAAATAAAAGTCATACTTTTATTTATAGGATTAGACTATAATTGAAGTGGAATAACATGGTGACTACACCAAATTAAAGACACAATTGATTGTCAGGTTACCATGAAAATAATACAACAAAGAATTATTGTGAGGACATTACTAAAGGAGACGAAACAGGATTATGTAATGACTCAACCCTAAACAAGAGGAAAGGCAAAGGCAAATAAAATGGGAGAGTTTAGCAAGTAACAAGATGATAGATTTAAACTCAACCATATAAATAATCACATTAAAAGTACTGATCTAAATACTCTAATTACAAGTCAGAAATCACCAGGTTGAGTTAGAAAATCCAAGTACATTTTGCCTTTTAGTATAAAGATATACTAAGTTAAAAGTGAAGTGATAGATAAAGAAATGTCTTAATAACACTAATCAAAAGAAAACTGAAGTGGGTAAATTGACTTCAGAATGTGTTTTAGAGGTTATCGCCAGGGACAAAGAATATCAATTTGTACTGTCAAAGAGGTAATTCATAAGGAGGCCTTAATAAATCTTAAATGACTTGCTTGCAATGAGAGTTTTAAAATATATAAAGCAAAATATGGTTAGAATTGCAAGAAATAATAGAATTCACAGTTATGTTCAATGCTACTCACATAATACTTGGTAAAACAAGTGGCCAGAAAATATGTACAGATGTAGAAGAGTTGAGTCATTCTGTTAAACAAATTGACCTAATTGTCATTGGTAGACTTCTCCACCTAATGAGAAAATGCACTTTCAAGTGAAGATGGAGGATTCACTATGGTAGTGTGCTATCTGAGTCATGAAACAAGTCTCAATTAATTTAAAAAGTTTCAAGTCATACAACATAAATGATTTGATCACAAAATAATAATAAAAATCAACAACAGGTCTCTTAAAATCTCAACATATGGAAAATGAAATATTACTAATTTGCCTCTGGATTAAAGAATAAATCAAGAAGAAATTAAAAAGTCTTTTGAAGTGGATAATAAAAACAATTATGAAAAAATTTTGTAATAGTTAAATAGTACTTTAAACAAAATTTATAGTAAATGCTCATATGAGACAGGGAAGGATTTCAATATAGTGTCCTTGTCTTCTACCTTAAGAAATTGGAAAAAAAGAAATTAAATCAAAGCAAACAAGAAATAATAAAGATTTGAGCAGAAACCAATGAAATAGAAAAGTGAAAATAACCATAGAAAACCAATGAAACAAGAAAGTGGTACTGTGGGTATGTCAAAAAAATGATGAAAACATTTGCCAGGAAAGCAAGAATGAAAGAGGTAACTTTACTATATTTTTCAAGGATATTTAAAACCATAATGGCATATTATGAAGAAGTTTATGCCAATAAATTTAAAGACCACAATGAGACAAAAATTAGCAAAGTTAATTCCAAAGGAAATAGTATGAAAACCTGTAAAACAATTAAAGAAATAATACTTCCAATTAAAAATCATTCTACAAAGAAACCTTCAAGCACAAATGATCACACTGGTGAATTCTATCACACTTTTAAGGAAGAAATTATACCAATTTTCCACAAATTGCTCCAGAAAAATTGAAGATAAGGGACTATTTCTCATCTTATAAGAACTACATTCTTTGATACCAAAAAAAGGCAAAGATATTACAAGAAAAGAAAGTATCAATAAGAAAATCATTATCTTCATTAACTTAGAAGCCAAATTTCTTAGCCAAATTTTACCAAATCAAATCCAAAAAGATTAATATAAAAAGGTTTATTTTTAGGAATGCAAGATTGTTTTAGCACTCAAAAATCAATCAATCAATTCATCAAATGAATAGATAAAAAATAAATATATGATTTTGTCAACATCTGACAGAAAAAGTATTTTTTTGAAATCCAACATCAATTTCTGCTAAAAATTCTCAGCTGCTAAGTAGGAAGAAAAGGAATATCCTCAAACAGCAGAAAAAAGAGACATAAGATACATCCCACATTGTAAGAAAAGAAACAACACTCTGAGCTTAGATTACATTAGAAAATCTATAGAATTTATGAAAAGCTTTAAAAAATGAATAAACAGTATATAAGATTAATATATAAAATAACTTTATACAAGCTGAATAATCAGAAACAAAGTTTTTAAAACACTATAGTACAGTATTATCAAAGTTTATGAAATGTTTAGGGGAATATGATAAAAAGTATGAGTGGATTTCATTCATTAAAATTATATAATTTTAGAAAGATTAAAGACCTAAGTAAATTAAGCAATAGTTTGTGAATCAAATGACTTAATATTGCAAAGATATCTATCCTCCTCCCCAAAAATTTAATCTATAAATTTAATTCAAGCTTAGTCAAAAATTTTAGCAGGATTTTTTTGGTACAAATTGAAAAGTTTATTCTAAAATTCATATAAAACATCAAAGATTCTAGAATAGCTAAAAGCACCTTTGAAAAAAATGAGGATTTACATTACTTGGCTTCAAGATTTGCTATAAAGCTACAGTAAATAATATATATGCGTCAGGAGAGACAAATGTACTAGTGTAGAGAGATAAACACAAACAAATATGGCAGTTATTCTGGCAAAAATGCAAAAACAATTCAGCAGGGAAAAGGAAAACCTTCCTTTCCTTCAAAACAAACATACGATAAACCATGGTCCACACCTTTTACCACACATATAAAATAACCTTCAGAAGAAAACATGAAAAGAGTTAGGCATATATTAGATATGATACAAAAAGACTCATAAAAGAAAACAATTGCTTAATTGGACTTTATCAATGTTAAGAATTCCTACTTGAAAACAAAAAACAAGAAAAATGGAAAAATAAGTCATACTTTCTGGCAAAAGTGTGCAAATCACTTTGTGACAAAGAATCCTCAGTATTCAGTGGTATGGTTTAAACCTAAAATGTCTCCCAAATGTCTCAGGTTCGGCGTGACACCTGGTCAGGAGTGAGTCACTGCAGGCAGACCTGGAATGGGGTATTGGCCTCCCTGGCCTCTCTCTTGTCTCTGCTTCTCAGTTATCTTGTGCACAGTGCCTTGTCTGTGTTCTGCCATCCTGTTTCTGCCTGGAGCCAGCTGACCATGGAATGCATCCACTGGAACTGTGAGCCAAAATAAACTTCTCCTTCTTTAACTTATGGGTGTTGGATATTTTGTCCCAATAACAGAAAAGCAACTAGAGTACAGTCAACAAGAATAAATCAAACAACTCAGCAAAGAAAGAGAGGGGGAACGATTTGGAAAGTTAATTCCCCAAAGACAGAGGCAAATAATCAAAAGCAAAGATGCACCATATCATTAGCATTAAGAAACTGTAAGTCAAAGCCACAAGAAATAGCACTATCCGTTAGTAAAAGTAGATGCTATTTGTGTGTTTTCCACAACTTGAAACATTGAGCATAAAAAAAATATTGGTGAGTAGGTATACAACCAAAACTCCCACATACTTGTAAGAGGAATGTGAAATATCTAAACCAAGTTTGAAAATAGTTGTGCCATTTCTTAAAAAGTAAAATAGGCACCTGTACATAACACATTTTCTCTTAAGACTTTACTCAAATAAATGAATGCTTATGCCCATATATAGATTATTTCCATGAAAGTTTATGGCGTCTTTATTTGTAACAGCCAAATATTGCAAAGGGCCCAAAAGTCCATCACTGGATAAATACAATGTGGTATACACAGAAAATGAGGGTATTTACTGCTCAATAAAAACGAATGAACAACATGAAACATGCAACATGTTTGAATCTTAAAATAATTTAACTGAGTACAAGAGCCAGGCAATGGTTTGGGCTGGGAGGAGCAGAGGAGGGACTAGCTTCCTCTCAGAGAGATCACCCCATGTATGGGATGACCCCCCATGGCAAACCCCAGCCTAGAATCTGCCTGATGTGGCAAAGAGTGGGACCTGGGGCTTGGAGTAAAGATGGGCTCCAAGGAATGGGCAGCATGCTCCAGTTGGCCCCACAGCCCTGCAGCTTCACCTCTCATGAAGTGGGTGAGGGGCGCTTCGTAACTGCAAATTACCAAAGGCCCCCATAGGGGAAAGGCAGGCGAAAGGCTTTCTTTCCTCTACTGTCTTTCCACAGGGAGTGGACCCTGCAGCTGAACTCCCGCAAGGTCTTTACCCACCTCATGTATCATGGAGACCTGCAGCATGGCCCAGCATGTTGAGACACCCCCCACTTTCTTTCCTTGGCAAGGCTTGGAGTCCAGTGTTCCTCAAAGTCTGGAGGTACAGCTCCAGTGCCCACTGTCTCCACCCCTCAAGCCAGGTCACTTAGTGGCCTAGGTTGTGAAAAGGAGCCGTGCTGAACCACAGTGGCAACCATGGATTCCCTCACTATTCGCGGGCTCGTGGAGACCTTCCCCAGCCTGGCACGGGAGACTGCTCTCAGCACTCCTGCAGGCAGGGATGGTGGCATTCTGTCTCTGACCTGCAAGTCTCCAGCCAGTTGGGAAACTCCTAGTACCTGCCCTCTTCTCCTGGAAGTCTATACCCGAGAGACAGGATTTGCCTTTTCCAGGGTTGGGAACAATCAGAGTCACCTCACTGCAGGAACACAATTGCCTAGGCTTCATAAGCAGCAGTTTATAGTTTCAACAATGAGCTTTAACTATGTGAAAACTTTTGGAGAAATGACTGTCCTCCTGGAAAGAAGAATGAACTAACCCGAGTGTAATCTCTGTAGTCTTACATTGTCCTTCCTTTTTAAGAATTTTTGCCCACAAACTAATCCAAATAGGGAGAATTTTTTGTGCTAGAGCTGTTCATCCTGTTAGCCTATGTCTGGCTGAGTCCAAGCTCTCGTTAAAAGCTCTGGGATGGGGGAACAGTCACCTCAAAGGCCTTGTGTGCTTCTGCTTGGTCTGGAGTTGAATGTGCTACCCAAAGACCCGAGGGCCCTGGGACTCTTGCGGGACTGACCATCCCTCTTTGCCTAGGACTGGAGCAATTCTAGAAATGTAGAATTTTTTAATTTTAGACTCAACATGAGCTAATCACTTGAACTCTGGCTTAGCAGAGGCCCTGTGTTCTAGGATTCTAGTTTTCTGGCCCCATGGCTTTTCAGAACAAGTTCAGAATACTTTCTTGGACTTTAGGCCAGTCTAATAAGATAGCTTTGCAATAACTAAAGAAATAAAGGAAGGCAATTTTCTTTTCATTGCTCTTTTATTTCTGGCTATCTAAATGTCAGGATCACTAGGAAAGATGTATCCAGGCTTTTCAATCTTCCGTTTCCAACTGGGAGCCTCCCTCAAAGAGGAGGCTATGAAGAGACATAGGGGCCCTCTAGTTGGGTGGCAGTGGTGGTCATTAAGACAACAACTTTTCTAAACGTAGGTCTAGCCTGACCCTCAGTTATCCTCCACTCTACAAGGGGGTGGGCATGGCTCCAGGAACAACCTACTTGCTGGGTTTTATCTGCCTCTCTGTGCCTGGCTTGGCTGTGCTTTGTGGACTTCTGAGCCGCTCTTCAGTTTGCGGTGCTGGGGGTTCAGAATCTTTCCCAGGGCAAGTATCCTCAGACTTGGGCTTCACATCACAGCACTGCGGCTGGATGCAGCATGGAGCTTTCTGTTGGCAGCATGGTTTTTGCGGGCAGCATGGAGCTTTCTGTTGGCAGCATGGTTTTTGCGGGCAGCATGGAGATGTCTGTGCGCAGCAGGAGGGCTTCTGTGCGCAGCAAGGGGGCTTCTGTGCGCAGCAAGGGGGCTTCTGTGCGCAGCATGGGGGGGGTTGTGGGCAGCTCGGTTTTGACGGACAGCTCTGGTTGCATTTTGGCTGGTCACACATTGTCCTTAGATTTGAAGGTCCTGGAATACAAAAAGAATATTCTCGTCAGAAAGATAGCTGGGGCGCTTGCTTTCATTTCCTCCTCCCTCAGTTCCCAAATGCGTCCAACTTCAGGGTGATGAGCCAGACTTAGGAAAGCCGGGTTTTCAGAAAACATCACCAGCCCCATAACCTCATGGTTTCACACGTCAGTGTGTTATTTCCCTCCTAGGGAGCCATTTCCCAGCTGAGAAAGTGAAAGACAAGTCTTGGGCAGTCTTCTAAGACAGCTGCCTTAGAAAAGTTTCTGTCCCGTTCCTTCTAACGCACTTGGTTAAAAGCCACGTCATAGCTTCAGAGCAGGACAGAGGGTCAAGAAGTAGCCAGGGTTCGGCAAGCAGAGACCTGGTTGTTATCTGGTCCTGGGCCACATGTGGATGCAGTAGGGAAATGAGTTTGGACCTCGTGCTGAGGGTTCAGCTCACAGGCCACACCCCTGTGTGGGGGAGGCACCAGGTCTGTCAGAGCTCTGTCAGCAGGTGGAGGAGGGTAGGTGTAGGCGTTGCGGTGACAACTGCTGACGTGAGGTTTCAGCCACCTACCAGCCTCTGGCACCCACAGAACTTTTGACAAGAAGCTCCAGCCCAAACTAGTTTTTTGAATTCAACCAGTTGCTGTTATGGGCTTCCCACTGAGAACATAGGCTGTATTTCTGTGTGTGTGTGTGTGTGTGTGTGTGTGTGCGCGCGCGCGCGCATGTGCACCTGTGTCCATATCTAAGCATGCCAGCAAGGAAGCAGGAACTGGAGGTTTCTGACAAGAGCTGTTTTGCTGGATCAAACTGAGATTATTCATATTTCATTATTAGGCTTTCAAATTGGAGCCTGAATGAACAGCTTCTCTATAGTGCTTATTTCTGTAGCACCTCAGTCTCCTGCCACTGGACCTGCCATGTTTTTGTACCATCCATGCACTGCTCATACCCCTGCTCCAAACACTGCCTCATGTTCAGAGTTCTGTTTGTTTGCCTTTTGGTGGGTAGTACTGTGGATTAAACCCAGGGCCTTCACGCTGAACTTCATCCTCAATTTATTTTATTTTATTTTATTTATTTTGAGGCAGGGTTTTACTAAGTCACCAAGTTGCCCAGGCTGGGCTCCAAATTGTTATCTTACTTCCTCAATCTCCAAAGTGCTAGAATTACAGGCACGCACCAGCTGGCCTGATTTTTTCTGTTCTTCCATGTCCTACGGATGAGACCACTCCTCGCACAGAAACTACAAATCCCTCTTCACATTAAACTTCCCAAGGGTGACTGCTGTGAGACAGAAAGCCCTATTTATCATCCTCTGACAGCATGTGGGATTCTTGAACCGGTAGTTACTAAAGCACACCTATCAGATGACCTACTTTGCTATCAGAACCTCCCTTGTGACTTTATAATAGACCTGGAGCCTTGGCTGCCCGGGTGATGCATGTCAGACTCAACCTTTCTCATCTGGGGATTCACCTAAATCCGGTTCATGCTGGACAAACTGGGTCTCATTCAGCGAAGGGTGGCTGTCACCACCACCCACTGGAGACAGTGACACTCAAACCCAGCCCTGCCCAGTCTCTCTCTACTCCGCTTTCTGAGCCATCAAAGCCTGGTCTCAGCCTTTCTCTGCCGGAAGGAGGTCTCTGGCAAATGCAGAGGAGGTTGTACTGGTTCCCAAATGCTGTCTGAGGAGCAGCTGGCTGGGACCCTTTTATGGTTTACAGTGCTTTGAGTCTCCCAGGCTAGAGCACCAGGGAAAGACATTTGAAAGAAGGGTCATTCACAAGTCCCCATGACGCTCCTAAGCCCCTCACTATGTGGCTGCAGCCCATACTGGGCCAGGGCCAGCTCCCACATGGTGGGGCAAAACCATCTCTGAGTGAGATGTCTGCTCAAATTCATTCCTAACTCCAGGCTGGCCAGTAGCCCAGGAGTCATTCTGAACTTCAGGAAGAGTCTTCTGCTTTTAAGAGGAACATGCTGGAGCAGCAATCCTCAGGGGGGGTGGGGAGGTGGGACGAGTCACCCAGTCCCTCCCTCCAGGTCAAGAGGTGCCACACAGAGGCTGAGGAGGCAGATCTGTTCTGAGATGCCCTGACTTGCCTGGGAGGGGAAAGGAGGGAGAAAGGTCGAACTATGGGGAGACAGAAGTAGGGCAGAGTCACATCAGCATAAAAACAAAGAGGAGGAAAGTCAAAAAAGGGCCAGGAAGCCTTCCTGACACCTTTGCAGGACTGAAGGCAGTTTGATAGCACGTGCACACATACGTGTGTACATGTCTACTTGGGAGCCCACGCGGTCGCAGGGAGTAAGATTTGGGTGTGGGAATGTGCAGGGAGTGCGAGTTAGCCTTTGCTCCCTTATGGTCTGAATCCACTCTCTTCAGGGCCCAGACCTGCAACCAGGCTCAGCCGCACTCAGAGAGGAGAGAGGGAGGAGGGAAACTCTTTAGTTTTTATTTTCTGTTGCTTTTCCATGTGTTTGTTGTTACATCCTTTACTGTTTCTTCTCTCTGCTTCCTTGTGTCTACTACTCTCCTGTCTTTCATTCTATCTCTATATTTCTCCTCTTTCTCTCCCCTGAAGGTGTGCTAAGTGGACAATTTCAAGCATCCCTGACCCTTGAAAGACCAGCTTGTTAGGGTCCATCGTTCTTCATTTAGGCTGGGTTTATTCTGCAGCAACAATCCCCACCGCAGTGACCGTGGGTGCAAGGATCGCAGTCCTGGAGCTCCAGCCATAGGGCTCATCTTGTTGCTCCACAGAATCCCCTGAAAATGTGCCCTCTATGCTCAGAGCCTGGGAATAGGTCCTCAACACGGAGGCTGTACCACTTCAAAGATGGAGTGTGGCTTAGGAATCAGTTTTGTCCACTGCAGTACAGGGCAATCAATGACAGGCCCCTCAGCAGCCTCACAACCCTGGACACAGGCCCCACCCCCTGTGCCAGCACTGTGGCCATTGTGACCCTGCTGCCTGGTCAGCAGTGCCACACCCCTTTAATCAGGAGACATCCATGTCACAGGCCTCCTGAGGGTGCTCCTCTTCTAAAATCCAGAAACTTTTTGAATCCCCTCCCCTTTGGTCTTTGATCCTTGCAAACAACAACCCTGCCACTAAACCCCCAGCTCCTCCAAAAGGTTCTTTTTCTTTAGGACAACCTTCTCTTCAGGCTTCAGGACCCCTCTGTCCTAACCTAGCTCTGCACTGCCTACCTCGGAAACCTGTCTGATGTCATAGTACCTGTGTCACAGGGCTGGCACCATTATAGGTCTTCTTACTGTTCTGTTTCGGGGAGGACCAATATAGTGCCAAGTCCAAGACCCCAGGCCCCTGACAGGACTACCCTCTCTTTTTTTTTGGTTTTGGTGCTTTGTTTTGTTTTTTTTCCGGTACTGGGAATCGAACTCACAACCTTACGCTTGCTAGCCAGGCACTGTGCCGCTGAGCTAAATCCCCAGCCCCATGGACTACCCTCTCTTTGACTCTGCCAACCAGCCTGGCCTCCTCTCCAGCCACTGTTCTTACACAGTCATCAGACTGGCTCCAAGCATCCTGCTGCTGAACTCTGCTCACCTCTTTCTGGATTTCTTTTAAGATTTTATGAGTGCATATTGGCAGCACATAATGATCACATTCATTGTGGGGAATCAATCAATACAGGTATAAAACACCTCATTCCCTTTACTTGCCCCTCCTCACCCGCTCTCTCCCTGCTCTCCATCTGTTGTTCAGAACATGTCCTCAGCGCCCTCAGCACCCTTCTCTGTTCTAAACGCTATTCTCCCGGAAGTTCTACTCCAATATCAATCCCTTGAGGAAAACTTCCTCGGCCTATAGGTTTAGTCCCCCGATATGCTTTCTTGGTGCCTCCTGTACTAAATATTTACATTTTATGAGACTATTATTATCTGTCTTCTTTAGTCTGCTAGTTTCCCCAGCACAAGCTTCCTGTCTTTCTTACCACTCAGTGTTTCAGGTCTAGCACACTGCATCCTACTACGTAGGCCCCATAAATAAGTAATGGAGATAGGGACAAGTCATGGAGAGAACTCACAAGAAAAGTCTTCTTGGTGATACCTGGTCTGGCCACAAGTTTCTCTTCAGACTTTTAATTCACAGTTCCCATAGTTGGCTTCTCCCCTTAAGTGTAGATGAAGGGTGCTCCTTAGCAGCCTAGTGAGTCCATGACTATCAGGAGCCAAAGTCCTCTGACTTAAATAGTTACTTCCCAGTGCCAAGGTTCTGATCCTCTATGACACCATAATGCTCCCAATACTGTGACTGACTCGCGTGTGCCCCCTGCTGGTTGAGCTGTGTGGCTGTACTTGATTTCTTTCCCCGAAGACGGAAAGCTTTCTAGCTAACCCACAAGCGTTCTATCTGCTAAAACACAAGCCTAAAGCACAACAATGTACTGAGTGTGTAATGTATCTACCAGGCTTTTTCCTTTAAAAGTAAAGTGTATAGGAGCAATAGGATATAGTTTCCCACTTTGGGGTCAGAAATGTTTCTTGAAAACAGTGACATTTAGGCTGAGACTTGGCAAATGGAGACAGAAGTGGGTGTGCAGGTGTGTATGTGAGGACTTTTTCAGACCCAGAAATGGAAACCATGATTTGGAGTGGAAAATGGAAAAGGACTGTTTGGAAGGCTATTCTTGGTGTGGCTGGAGCAAAGTTGGAAGTGAGGAGAACCAGTGGCAGAAAGAGTCTGGATTGTATCCTGAGATTTTGAGAGACCCTGGAGGGTGGAAGGCAGGGCCAGGGACCCTGTGCGATTTGCTTTCATACCTCCAGTCTCTGGCTGAGCACTTGGCATGGGGGAGGTTCTGAGACTGAACCAATATCGTTACCTAATACGGTGGTGGAAGAGAAGCTTTGATATTTGCTTTTTCCCTTTCTTCCTCCACCACAACCTCAGTAACTAGGAACTTCTCTCCCCCTAGAAAGCAGGTATGTCCTTTACATTTGCAGGACATGAAGTAAAAGCACAAACTAAATAGATGCTACAGCCCCTGCAGTCTATCCATGGTTCTCTTCCTGCCCGGGCTTCAACCTGTGCTAGGAGGGACCATGTGCATGCTGCAGACACTGGATCCCATACCGTCCAAGCTGTGTGTTGTGCCCTTACACTGACCACTCAGACTACTCACTGGCCTTTGAGAGCTACTGTGGACACACAGGGACAGTCTCAGTGACAGCTAGGGGATGAGCATGTAGCTTGGTGTTAGAGTGCTTGCCTAGCATGAGCAAGGCCCTGACTCCATCCTCTACATTGTTAAATAAATAAAAAGAAGACAAATCATGGACATTTGAGCAAGGATTTTGGGGGTCTGGAGCGAGGCCCACAGCAGCTCCAGTCTCGTACACTGGATTTATGAGCTCATGGCCCTATGGGGAAAGTGAGGACTGGAAGAGAGTCAGAACAGGATTCTGTAAGAGGGGGCGTTCAGGGAAGGGGACCCAGTTGCTGAGACCTCAGAGTTGTGCTCCTGGGGCACACGGGAATTTGTTTTTGGTTCTTGCTTATTCAAGTGTTTCTTTACTTGTCTTATTCAGGTGCTCATGATTACAGTCATCCCTAAAATATATTCTCGAAAATAGTGTGGACTCATTCACCTTTCCCAAAATGTCCAACATTTTTGGGAAAATGAAAGAGAGAGAGATAGAGAGACAGAGAGAAACAGAAAGACAGAAAGAGACAGAAACAGTTGTAAATGGTCAATAAATCTATGAAGAAGAGATGAGAAGCAGAAGATCAATGAGATATTAATTTTTCAATGATACACTCTCACAAAATATATTTTGATCACACTGATTGTTGATGAATATGTTGGAAAACAGATCTTCTCATGTACTGTTAGTGAGATTTCATTTTTGTAAAATTTTTATTTTTATTTATTTTTATTTTTTGAGACAGGGTCTAGCCATGCAGTTCAGGCTGAACTTGAGCTCACTTTGTAGCCCAGGCTGGTCTCAAATTTGTAATGATCCTCCTGTCTCACCCTCCCAAGTGCTGGGATTGCAAGGGTGTGCCACCACCCCCAGCTTTTTAAAAAGTTTTTGGGGGATACTAGGAATCGAATTCAGGACCTTGCACTTGCGAGGCAGGTGCTTGTGCCACTAAGCTATATCCCTGGTGAGATTTCATTTTATAAGCATGTGATACACTACTATACAGCTAGTAAAACATAGAATCTATGTGTAGGTAATTTGAAAAATTCTTTAGGTAATCAAATGAGAGGAGCAATGCACAACAATATTTAAATACAGTTTATTTTTTATAAGAAAAAAAGGCTGTATGGGGCTAGGGATACACAGTTCAGTGACAGAACATTTGTCTAACATGTAAAAATCCCTGGGTTTGATCTCTAGGTCAGCAAAAGTAAAATAAAGCAAAATATAACAAAAAATTAGATATATGAAGATATGCAAAAATATGATGAATGTATATGTTCATATATATACAGTATATATTTTTTTTTTCTAGAAGAAAAATTTGAATTTCTTTTTAAGCCATGTTGTATATCACTTTATTAAAATTAAGCAAATGTGGACTATCTGGGAGATGAACATACCTATACTTTCTGCTCACCATTTTATTTCTAACTTATTCTTTTTTTTTTTTTTTTTTGGTACCAGGAATCAAACTCACAACCTCGTGCTTGCCAGGCAGGCACTGTGATGCTGAGGTACATCCCCAGCCCTACTTCTCACTTCTAACACACTAAATGAAATACCTAGACTCTAAACTCATGTTTAACAACTAAATACTTGGAAAACATAATTAACCTATGCATTAACTCAAAACTCTTTGCATTACTTTTCTTTTACTTGACCTCTTGCTGCTAAAGTCTTGGTTCTCTTCTCATCTGTATTATTTTTCTGCTTGGCCTGTTCAGTCTCGTGACCATAGAGGCCATGTCAATAATGTTAGCACCAACTTCCTTACTACCAGCCGGACTGCTCCCTAGAACTTCAGACTTGCATATCTAATAGCTTATTTGACATTATCACATGGATATCTCTGAATAGTCTGTGAACATTTTCTGACTTTACATCAAAATTTGCATGTGTTAAAGACCTAGATGAAGTGACTGGGTGATCAGGGATAATTCCCTCTTCCCTGGGGGTAAAGGGGGCAGAAACCAAAATGAGAGCTGCAGGCTTTGACTCTGCCCTCTGCCAGGAAAGCGACCTCACCCTTTTTGTCATGATTCTGCTTTCTAAGAGGGTGAAGTCTGTAAGATTTGTAAGACATCCACTCTGACAGCTTGGATCCCACCTGCAGTAAGATCTATTGCTGCAGGTAACTGGCTGGTTGGCTTCTCTTTTCCTTGAGCCTGATGAACCTTACCACTAGTAAGAGCTCAGGACCTGCTCTGGGTAAAGTTGCTGTGCAAGAACTTTGAAGTAATTCCTGACTAGAAGGGTGGTGAAAAGTCAGGTTTAGGACTGAACTATGCTGCCTCCTGGTGGAGAAGAGGCCAACCTTGAGCATCAGAAACATAAGCAACAGGTCCTTTTTAGCTGACTTGTCTGACAAAGAATTTCAAAATTCTCTGGCACCATAGATGTGGCCAAGTGCATGTGAGAGAGATTGAGAGCCCAGTTCTCAGTTAGAAATTCATAGTTTCAGCTCCCAACACATCCTTTAATATCTAACTCTATGATTACAGAATTGTATTTGTCCCTTAAAGTGAGGGTCGTTTTCCTTACCGGAAGAAAGACAGCCTCTTTAAAAATGATGCTGGGCAAACTGGCTTCTCACAGGCCGAAGATTAAAACTACACCTACAGAGGGGCTGGGGATTTAGGTCAGCAGCACAGCACCTGCCTGGCAAGCACAAGGTCATGAGTTCGATTCCCAGTACCGGAAAAAAAAAACCAAAAAACAAAAAAACTATACCCACATTTCTCACCATGCACTAAAACTAAAATTGAAATTGATCAGATACCTAAATATTAAAACAGAAACACTTAATCTGCTGGAAGATAAAATAGGTAAAACTCTTGAAGACATAGTTGTAGGCAAAGATTTTATGAACAAAACCCCAACCCAGAGGAAATATTACAGAGAATCAACAACTAGAATCTCATCATATTTAAAAGCTTTTGCACAGCAAAAGAAATCACCAACAGAACAAAGAGACAATGCACAGAATGGGAAAAAAACTTTACCAGCTATTCCTCAGACAAAAGACTAATATCTAGAATGTATAAAGGACTCAAAAAGTGACACCCCTCAAATTTAAAGACCCAATTCAAAAATGGATATCTGAAATGAATAGAAAATTCTTAGATGAAGAAATACAAACAACAAATAAATATATGAAAAAATGTTCAACATCATGGGTCACACAAGAAATGAAAATTAAAATAGCACTGGGGTTCTCCCTCGTTTCAGAAAGAATGGCTGTCATCACTATATCAACCAATAACAAATGCTAGCAAGGCTATGGGGAAAGAAATCCTTTTCCAGTGTTGGTGGGAGTATAAGTTGGCATAACCACTATGGAAATCAGCATGGAGATTCCTCAGAAAACTAGAACTGGAGGTTCTGTTTGACCCAAATATCCCTTTTTTGGTATCTTCCTAAAAGAATTGAAAGCATCATAACACAGTGATATCATACCCATGTTTATAGCAGCACAATTTGTAATTATCAAATTTTGGAAACAGCCTAGGTGCTCATTAATGATGAATGGATAAACAAAATGTGCTATTTAATATACAATGGAGTACTATTCTACCATAAGGAAGGATAAACTTTAGACATTTTTAAGTGAACGGGTGCAGGTTGGGATCATGGCTTTAAGTGAAAAAAACAGAACTCTCATGTTCAAATATTGCATGGTTTTCTGGTGTGAAAAACCAAAAGTGTAAATAAGATCCCAAATGGACGATAGATGTTGGGAAGTAAGAAGAAAATGTCCAAGTGGGAAGCGGAACAAGGGAGGAGGGAATGGGGACGGGAAGGAAGGAAAAGGTAAAAAAGAACGGAAGGAAACAATGGAAAGAAAGCTTTTGTAAATGGGGAAGAGAGGGGCTGAAGGGTGGGGAGAGGAATGGGGGCAAAATAGAATGAAATTATATTAGGTACACGTACAAATTCTCTATGCTGAATGGGATCCATATATATGACAAATATATACTAATAAGAAATAAAGTTAAAAAATAACTTTAGAAAGAAGTGAAGGCCATGTTAGCTTTCTGGATAGAGGGCACTGGAGGGACAGTACAGGAAGAAGAGGGAAGCGGGCAGAGAGAGGAATGTGACAATCGGCTGGCCAGCTGCCCAGTCATGGGTGCCACACAAGATTCCTCTGCTTCCTTGCAGCCCCTGAGTGAAGATGAGCTTCTTACAATGCTCCAACTCAAAGCCCTGTGTGTCCTGAGAGGCACGCTGGTGCTCATCCGTACGGAGAGTGGGGACTGGACGCTGTCCACACGAGTCTGCGGTGCCCTCCATGTATCCTTGCTGCCTCTGCCCAGAAGGCCTTGTGTCCTATGCCCGGACCCCTAGCCTTCACACTCAAGTCACTTTAAACTAGAGTGTGCTCTCAAGCCTGCTTTGGAGATGGTGGCTTATTGTTTGCCTAGAACTCCAGACCTGCCCCTACCTCGCTAAACCAGAGAACATCTCCACTTGCTGGTAGATGAACTACAGTTTTTCCAATGAACTATGAATCCTTTGCAAGTCTGTCCTTTAGATACTCTCTTCCCACCTTTTTCTCATATCTTTAGGTGCTCCTTCTTTTTTACAGTTAGTAATTCTTATATTAAACTTCTCTGGTCTATCTTTCTCCATGGTTTCTGCCTTCCACTTGGACTCACTGCTAGACCCAAGGATTAATTGCATAGTTTACCAGCTCTGTGACCCTGAGCAGACTACTTAGCCTCAGATTTCTGCTCTGTGAAAGAGGATAGGCATGGCCCAGATCTACACAGTCCCTGTGAGAATTAAATGAGATAGGGTGTGGTAAACCCTGAGAACAGTGCTACTAACAGAGTTAGAAGCAGTTACATAGGGCCAGTTAGGGAGATGAGGGGAGAGAGAGAGAGAGTAGAGAGAACAATGAATTTAAATGTCTCCAACAGAATCCAAGAGGTCAGCAGGTAATGAAAAATCAAGAGCTTCTCTAATTTTTTGAAACAGTCCATACTGTACACATTTTTCAATTTAGAAATGACTTGCAGATGCGTTATTTCACTTAACCTTCAAAATGAGCTAGCTTAGTCTTGCCAGTGTTGATGTTCTTTCCATCCTCGAATATCTATGATGAGGCCCATAGAAGTGCTGGAAGCCCCTTTGCAAACTTCTAGGTGGCAGTGCCTCAGCTACCTGGGAAACTTCCCACCACTGCCCTCCTGTGGTCAGGTATATATCAACACATCCTACCTTTAAATGGCATTGTTTGTGTCCCTTGGTCCTGCACAGGGTTTAGCTGTGGTAATTGTTTTAGTTTAAGCTGATTCTGATCCTCAAAGAAGATACTATGCAACACTGGAAGGTTTTCAACATGACTTAAAGTTATTAATTATTATTCATTTTAAAAAACATGTATTTTTTGCTTAGCATTACAATACACTTAAATTAATACAATAAAATGTACAGAGAATTCATTAATAAATGAAAGTACATGTATTGCTTACTGTTTTAAGTTTGATGACATTGTTCTAGAGCTACATTTCTCCAAATTATTTAAACATGGCCTATGGAATATTTTTAATTTAATAATACAAGAATGCATTTAATTTTGCTGAAGAAATACAACTGTTTCCCCTTGTATGAAAACTGAGAAAAACAGAAGAAAATCCCCCAAGTTTATTTTCTCAATGATATGTCAAAAGGATATAAATTTATTTAGAAAAAGACGGGAACTTTAATAACATTGAGTAGTATCTCCATTTCATGCTGATATTGAAAAGTAAAATAAATAATACTGATGCATTTTGTTTTTCACTAGACAATATATTAAGACAAGGTTAACCAGAAATTTTGCATGTGAATCAGTGTCACGTGCTTTGGAGTCTAATGTTAGTGATTTCTCAGTTTCCTCAGATTAGGCGTATTGTTTTTTTAAATCCACATTGCATGCTAAAAATAAAAATATGTGTCATTTACATCAGGATGACACATATTGTTCACAATATTCAGAAAGAAAATCCTCTCTAGGGTATCTATTGATCTAACATGGAATCTCAAATATTTTCTGCTAGTTTTCAAGCTCTTTAACAACTAGAGCCATTTTTAGAATGAAATTTTACATTAGGGCCATTATATAGAATGCAGACAAGAGCTTATATACTTGTTTTTTTTGTTTTGTTTTGTTTTGGTTTGGTTTTTCTCTGGTACTGGGAACCGAACTCATGACCTTGCGCTTGCCAGGCAGGTGCTTTGCCGCTGAGCTAAATCCCCAGCCCCGAGCTTATATACTTGTTGAAATTTGTATCATTAATAAATTAAGAAAATAGACTAGTTTGATGAGCATATGCAGTTTATTCATAGATCGCAGATGACAACCAGTCTTATTTTCAGTCTCACCACCCACTATTTCTGTTGGGTCTTTGTTTTTGTTTTTCTGGGATGCGCAGTATTGATAAAATCATAATTATTACTTTACAAATAGTCTTAGGGGTTTTGCTCAGAGGTGGGTAAATTGTGCAGTACATAACCCCAGGGCACCTGTCATAGCCTGGTCGCGAACTAACAGTTTTCCATTTTATTTTGAGTCTTTGTTCTGGTTTCAATAGCTTAATATTAAATTTCATCAAATTTGTATATTACCTTAACAATATTCTTAAAAAGGAGACATTTCACTTATCAGATGACTCACTTACTCTTTGGCACCCTGTAGTGACTTATTTGGGGCCACGATAATGGCCTGGAGCACAGTCCCCAGTCTCTCTGCTGGGAAGACACACGCACTAGGTGGCGTTCTTGTGTGAGACACACTCACTGCAGGAACCCAGACATTTCCATGGCTGTAGTTTGGTTATAAAAGGTTCTGTAGTGGTGACTACAGCTCCACCCTTTTGTTTCACCTGGTGGGCATTGGCACATCTCAGTACTGAGGTCAAGAACCGTAGTCCCAAGGATGAGCAGAAGCTTTGTTATTGCCTGTGGTCCGCTGTTGGGTGGAAAGGAAAGTGCATGGAGAGCATGTCCCCAGAATCTTGACATTTATCCTATTGAATATAAAGGATGGGAGTAGATTAGCAATACCAAGGTCTCCTAGGTATTGCACTGTCTGCTACATAGAGTCTTGTTGATTCTGGCTTTCATGTGAAGAAATGAAGGGAAGACACTGTTGTGTGGACACTGACTCAAGGAGAGTTATTTTTGTGACTTTTAAACTGACATATTTTGAGCATGAGACTGGCCCCAGGGCACCTGTCATAGTCCTGGGAAGCAGAACATACTGGCTGCACAAAGGAAAGCTCAGTGACTTCACTTTGGAATCATCCCCTTACCATGCCTTTCCAGATCTGTTCTTCAAACAGCCTTCTCAACATCTCAGACTCTGAGTCTGTCTAGGTGGAAATTTCTCAACTGGCTGGATCACTACAGGAGTTTGCTTTAAAAATTCAGCCTAAAATGTTTTCTTCTGGGAGAATTGACAAACACCAACAAGTACAAGGTTCCAACAAAGATTAGTTTTATTTCTGTACACTGAGAAGTCTTTGGGAGACAGATTTTTTTTCTTTCCCTCGAGCCTCATTGGCCTAGGACCAGAGCCATGACCAAGAAGCCTGTGGTTCTCAGCAAGAAGAGCCTATGGCCTACAAAGCTAGGTCAGGGTGAGCGGAAGGTCAGAGCAAGGAAAGGCATCAGTGCAGGCTAGTCCTTGGCCATGGTTCTTTGGTTCCCAAACGTTGCGGGTCAGTGGCAGCCCCCAGAGCTGTGGCAACAGCTGGGACATCGAGAGGACAGGTGTTCACAGCAGTTGGAACACCGGGGCTGGCGCAGATAGAATCGTGGAAGCCGGTAAGACACTAGAGATACACAGCAGGTAGAAGTAGAGCAGGAGGAGGCTGGTGGGGGGCCAGCAGGAGGGCATGAAGAGGGAGCTTGAGGAGGTTGAGGGGGGCAGTCAGGTGAACATTTTGGGGGGCACTTGGCAGAGAACTGGCACTTCTGCTGGTTTTGCTGGTAGGACATCTTGGAGAAAGTTGTAGTAGCCTAAAACACAATGCGAGTAGTTTGAATTCCTGTGAATATAAAGCTTGTATCATTATAGCAGGACAGTCACGCTTTCCTGGCATGGGGAAAATCTAGGGGTGGTTAAGTGAGAATCTGATAATACCTTCTTCCACCTGGTCTGTTTCTCCCTAAGAATCCTGACCTCAAAAGCAACAGCTTAGTATATGAAGTAGTTTTCATTATATCCTGTAATTATTCACTCACCACATTTCTAGCCTAGTTCACTGTGACACCATCCTTCTTCACCTCTTTTTTTCTTGTATTCCGTGCTCTGCCTTAGTCTTATTCTTCAGCTTTCTCTTATCTTCAGACAAATTGCTTCCCCACCTCCATGACCCCCCACCACCCTAGTCTCCACTTACTGTTCACTCCTTCTAGGACGACAACTTTTGAACTATCTTGATTTCCAGGAACCCGACCTTCCTGGTGTTACCAATTAGCTCTCATTCTCTGCATCCTGAAATGGCTTGTAGTATTCAGCCACAGTGTGGCAGCCCTCAGCATCCCCAGACCTCCATCAGATCAGCAGGGGCACTCACCTTGTCCTTCTAACCTCGGGCAGGCGATGGAACTGAAGGGGCCCTGTGAACAGAATCCTTTTATACATAAACTGCATCCAGCTCGACAGAATGAGCCACAGATGATGTGAAAGCTGTTTGCTAATCAGGTGGCCGTGATGACAACTTCCCGCATTCCAAGGGCTCAGTCTTTTCGTCACGGTGTGACCAGATGCTCATGAGCCTTCCCAGAGCATCCCTTCCCTCCATAAATCCAGGTAGCATTTCCATAAAGATAAGATCATGGTTTATAAGGGTGTTTACAGTGGCATAATTTAGGGATTGAAATTAGGGTTTCTGAAATACTCAAGCATGACTGGTCAGCAAATCTAAAGCCACAAATTCTGCGCCAAACAAGGGTATACATAGAAGTTCTCTAACACACGGGGAGAGGGAGGGGAGACCAGCAGAGACTACCAAGTGCAGAGAGCCCTTCCCCAGTCCTTGCCATGGCCCATGAAGTTTATATTTGTAATCCAATGGAAAAGTTATTGGAATTCTAGTGAGTTAATTTCAATCTACCACTTCCTGTGCAACCTATGGCGAGAATGAAGACACTAAGGCATATTTGTAGTTATGGGGAGCCAAGGAGTCGTAAGTCCAGCCACAGTGATGGTTAACCACAACAAAGGCCTCGACCCAGGGCCAAACCCAGGTTTTATGAATTTGTGAAGGAATGGCTTGAGGATGAGTGACTGTGAGAAGGACGGGAAGTACATGAGAGCTATGAGCTGGGCTAGGTAGGAGGCCTGAAATCACCTCTGCAAATGCAGAGAGAAGAATATGCAGAAAGAGTAATCCGCATAACGCAATTGAGGTAGTATGTGATGTCCTGGTGTTGGTGCTTCAGCTCTGATGTGTAATCTTTTATGCCCTGGAAAGTCACAGCCTTTTATCTTGAGGCTTTTCTCTCCATTCCGCCTCGCCCTGGCTCACACGTTTTATTTGGAAGCTAAGGCATTGGGGAACACTGCCCTGTCATCTTTGCTTCAAAGACTACATGTCAGCACCTTGGCTGTACCCATCTGCATTGCTTAAAGCCAGTTGAAGGGATAAGGAAAAGTCCTAACCAGCTCTGTACGTAACAGTACATGGAAATAGGGCCAGGTTTAGCTAAACTGGAGATAATTGCTCTTCTTTCAAGGAGAGTTGTCCAGGTGGCCCTCCACATCCAAGCCTATATAAAGGCAACACAGCATGGAACTTACTGGGCCTGGGTGCAGGCAGGGAGAGGGCAATAAGGCCATCTGCAGGGAACAAAGAGAAGTGTACCGCTTTCATAAGGATGGAAAGAAGGCAGGGGACATTAGATGGGAAGATTTCAAAAAACATCTGTGGTCAAAATTCTGTGGCTGTCTTATACCTCAGTGGAAAGGTGCTTGGAGTATCTGGTGTAAACTTTTAGGTGTCTCTAGATGTCCCCAGCTACCCCCAGATGGTCTGGGACCTCAAAATTCCTTGTTCTAGCTCATCCTCCTTCCAACATTCTGCACTTTCTGGCTAGTTCCCTGCTGAGAGCAGCTTCTACTGGCAAGCAGACTGGGGGCTGGGAGAGTCAGGTCCAACTGGAGCCTTACAGTTTCTGTAGGTTTCATCAATAAGCTCACAGCCTACAATCTAAGTAGTCCTTGAACACTAATGAGGGTGCAGTGAATTTGGTTCAGATATCCAAGTGCCTAAAACATGGACCGTTAATCACAGAAAATTTCCATGGGAAAGGATTTTGGGCTACTGCTTCCATGCAGCGTATAGTGTTATAGGCAGCTGAGTTAGACAGAAAAGTTATAGGCAGTCAGACAGGGCCAGGCCCTCAAAGGAGCCGACATGAAAGACAAGATTTCTTGTGAATAGAGACACATTTGCTGTGGGTCAGACCTCAAGACAAAAGGACTAAACAAATGCACCCACATACCTCCCTAGTTGCAAACATTAGGGACTGATATTCTAAATAGGTAGCAACCACCTTCAAAAAGCCAGAAAGAGTCCCTGACCCAACCCCCTACAGGAAAAGCCCCTGTTCTGTATTCATGCCTGCTTGCTATGTGACTCGCTTCCCCATTTGATCCCAGTTTACTCAATTTTACCTGAACAATTATACTTGTAATCTTATTGGCTGACCAAAGTTTTGTCCCACCTCATGCCCACCTTGTAATTCCCCATTTTCCCCCTATCTTGGACCTGCCTCACCTAGGGGCATTGCTCTACAAAGTCCCTGGGAAGGGTAAGGTCCTTGGCAAGCCACCTGGGCCCCCTTCTGTCCCTCTCTTGGAAAGAAGCTTTCTTTCCCTCAATAAATATATTCTGCTCTTAACCTCTGTTGTTCCTAAAGTTCATTCTTTGATTCTAGAGAACACAAACTCATCCCAGATATCGTTCAGATTGGAAGTTTTTACTTTCCAGTATCAATAGGATAGGAAACACATAGCCAGAGAGGGCAAAGGAGATGCACAGAATTGTGCAGAGCCTGTGTTAGAAGCCATATCCCTTATCTCCTGAGACTACACCCCCGGCACCCTTCTGTGTTCACAGCTCCTTCTTTTCAACTTGCTTGTCCATATCTACTGGAATCTGCTTTCTCCCTGCCCACCAAGTTCACTTCTTGCTGTGCTTTCTTTAACCTGTTATTTCTGTCACAAATTTGCCGTTGTAATAAACCTCCTTGGCCTATTTGTCTTGTCCAGTGCACTGGACTGACAAAGCCCCAATCTAGCTGAATCATCACTGCTATGTTTGTTACAAATATTTAAAAAGACATGGCTTTTACCATGGTTTATATCATGACATGTTGATATCATCAAAGGTTATGGTCATCCACTTTGGTTTGGCCCAAAGCACAGCTTGGACCTCTTCATGCACCTGCCTGTATTCACTAGGGATGTACAACAGGCTGCCTTTTCTCCTCCCTTGAACCTTCTGAACCGTCACTGCTGTCCCTACACGGATGGTACTGCCTCTACTATGTAGTGCAAAGAACTGTGATAAAGTGCAAAGTATTTCAGTTTCTATCTTGTAAGACTTCAAGCCCACTTTTGCCAATAGCCAAGCTTTACGACTTCCTGTGTCACATGGGAGAAACAGCCTCTTGTCTTTTCTAATGTCCATCCCTAGGCCTTTGCTCTGGATCCTTATCTATCCTGTCTCAGAACTATTTATCCTATAAAAGACGTTCATAGTATCTTGTGTTCCCATAACACCATACTTGTATTTATTTTCCAACTTTTGTCATCTTGGATAGAATGAAATTTCAGGGTTCATCAGTGTACTCTTTATCCCCAGCACCTATATAATACACAACACCTAACATATTACAAGAGCTCAAAAAGTATCTGTTCATGAATTAATGAGTGATTTGTGGTTGAAGAAAAGGCCTCCCCGCCTTTCACTCAGAAAGAGAGAGAGAGAGAGAGAGAGAGAGAGAACCTACAGAGGCCAAGTGAGTGCAGTCATTCTGAGAAGGGATGGCGGGTTTCTCCCAGGCTGGAGATACCAATGCCTATTAGCAGCAAGAGTTTTGTCCTAGAGCTTTGCAAGGAGCTTCACTCTGGTCTTGGCTCCAATATAGAAAAGGGAACCAAATCAATGCCATTTGGGGTCCTAGTGCCATTTTAAGGTTTAAGCTTCATTTCCTTGAGTGCCTATTTCTTGCAAATATTGTAACAATTGCCTAACCCAATACACCCCATGCCTTGTCCAAAGATGATGAGTTATACCTTGTAGGCCACCCCAAATGGAAAGCACTGTATGTTACTCTTTATGTTTCAAGCCAAACAAGAAGAAGTCAATTGCCTTTATGGATGCAGAGCTAGATGTGTTTAAAAGACCCTACTCTCCTGCCTTTCAGAGTTGGTGTCCAGTTCCTTGCTGGATGCTGACCCCCAGCTAATAATCTTGTTGTCTCTGCACTCGGCCTCTGTGGGTGGCTAATTGAGGTAAGTGTACTTGCCACAACAGCTCTACTACCCCTTCTCAGATTCAGAGGAGACTGGAAAAGATGATCTCAAGCATGTCTTCAAGTCTGTGTTCTTCTTTATGAATATCAGACCTCTACGGCGCTAACTCATTCAGCCCAGATATTGCCTTTCCTTGTTTGATCTTGTCCCTAAAAGTATTTTAATTGGGGGAAGGAATGCCAGTGAACTGGGTGAAGAAGGAAGAGGAGATGGCTGGTATTGCAGGTATGTGATTATATTTGAAGACAAGTCACACTGTAAGGGAAGAATGACATATACCGCAGTCACGATGTTCTTATCTGATTGTGCCCCACCTGACAGGGAGTGCGAGCTAGAGAAGCCCTTATCTGTAGATATGGTCAAAATTACACCCCTTCTGTGCAAAGAATCTCTTAAAATATTATGTCACTTAGGTTGGAAAACATCATTCTATTGTATTGATCTAATGCCATCAATGAAAATTTATCCCATCAAAAACTTTATTTTTAAGCATCACTGTAAGGATATTAATTTGTTTCTTGAACATCAGATATGTGCAGAATTTTGTGAAAATTCAAAGAAAATCAAGACACTTCTTTGTCCTTAAGGAATGGTACAAATGGGATGATATGAGGCGAAAGAAGGGAACTAAAAAATTTTAATCTCTCATCTATCAATCATGTGTTTTTGTGTTACCTACCACACAATATTGGGTGATAACTTTGGGAAGTTTTTGGTTCATTAGTTCATATTAATTATACAGAATATTGGGTATTGCTGTGACATTTCACACATGTATGTAACATACTTGATTATAACCCTTCCCTCGCTGTCTCCTTTACCCTCCCTTTACCCCTGCGCCGTCCTCTTCTCCTTTTCTAATACTTTTACTTCCACCTTCATGCGATTCTTTCCCTGACCCTAGATTCCGCATGTAAGTGAAAACATGCCATGGTTGTGTTTCTGAGTCTGGGGTATTTTGCTTAACATGATGGTCTCTGTTCCCATCCATTTTCCTTCAAATACATGATTTCATTCTTCTTATGAGTGAACATATAGCACATTTTTTCTGTCTGATGGACTCGCAGGCTCATAACCTGGCTGTTCTAAATTGTGCTGCAATAACACGTGTATGCAAGTACCTCTATAGCATGTGGACTTTGACTCCTGTGTAGATCCACTGAGAAATGGTATATTTTTATTTTTGAAGGATGTCTGTACTCTATAGTGGCTGTACTAATTTACATTTTCATCAACCACTAATGGTATATAAGCTTCTTGTCATTAATCCATTAAACAGATAAAAAGTGTCTGAAATTCAAAAACATTAAATCATATATTCATGATCCAAGTGCCAGTGCCCTAATCCCAAGATATGTTTTCCATCTTTTACGCTATGTCAGGACATGAGGGTGATGAAAACATAAAGAACTTGAAACAGTGTGGAGGGAGGGCTGAGAGCGCCCAGAGAGAGTGACACCTACAGTCCTGTGGAGTCACTGCTGGAAGAAATGTTCTTTGGAAAATGAGTGGCCATGGGTGAGAGGAAAACCATCATTCAAGTAAAGAGAAGGAGAACTCATACATAGACACAGAGATGGGAATGAGCTTGGTATATTTTGGAAACAGAAAGTACAAGGCACATAAAAACAAGAGGCTGGACAGAAAGGAAGACGGGCACCTAAATGTAATGTTTTGCTTGCTGGTTATGTGATTCTAGCCAATAGAATTATTTGGAATTCTATTGGCAAGAATATCCAGGCATTATCTCTTCTAAAAACCACACCTCCCAGCAGCAGGAATTGCTATCTTAGGACACTCCCAGCCTTTCCTACCTGCTTTACCATTTCCCAGTGCATTGGCTTCACGCCTTTCCATGGTAAAGAAACTGGATGGATACAGGCTTTGAAATCAGAGCATTGGTATTTGAGCCCTGGGTATGTTACATAGGTTTGTTGCTCCTTCTTTTTAAGTTAATCTGTAAAATAAATTACATTAAGAAACTCACACAGCTTTTGAACTATAATAATGCAAATAACATTTGACAGATAATAGGTTGAGAATTTTAATTTCTTTCATTTCTTCATATCATTCGACTTATATGAGGAGTCTAGAAATATGAGTTTTAGTTTAAGTATCATTAATATTTAACCCTTCACTATTTTGACTAACTGGAAAAGGCATCTAGGAATATGAAAATCTGGGTCTTGTACCTCCCCTCTGTTGCAACTGGAGTAATCACATATTTACCTGCTTTCTATATTGGAGGTGTGTATTTGGTTTAATTTGCAAGTGGGGTTATGTTTCTGTTTTTAAAAAATGAGCAGAGAGAATTGGGCATTTGTGGCCATTTATGCAAGGGAGAGATACGATCTTGTTTACATTTTAGAATGAGTACTAGATCAGGTACCTGGTCTAGATTAGATACCTTGATTTGGACACTTAAGAAGCTGAAGTCTAGGGGCCAGGGATATAGCTCAGTGGCACAGCACCTGCCTGGCAAGTGCAAGATCCTGAGCTCGATTCCCAGTACCAAAAAAAAGAAGAAGAAGAAGAAGAAAAAAAAAATGAAGTCTGTGGTGGATAGCCAGACTGCAGGTTTGATGTGAGTATCAAGAACTGGACTTGGTGTGAGCTCTTTATTGAGTTGTAGGGAAAGGGATTGGTTGGAAGATGATCAGTGGGCTTTGTTGGCAAAGGACTGTCTGGGAATAGCTGGTGCATTCCTAGACTCCACTCTCATCTGTCCATGCACTTCTTCACCATCCTGTCTGCATGAGGATTCAAGAATGTTACAGACTCCTGCCTAGCTTGGGTGTGCCCTTAATACAAGGGTGAAGTACCCGTCAGGTCAGGACTGGCATGCATGAGATTGTTATCAAACTAATCCTTATGTTATGAAAGAACAGAAAATAAGGATCCTCCTTTTGTCTGAGTACTTAGCCTTTGAACAGTTCTCCTACAGACCAGAAGAGCAGGAGACACATATATCACACTGCAAAAACACTGGGAGAGAACTCATGGGCAGTGAGAATTTTAGCAGGGCCACTAAAGGACCAATGCTGATGGTGCTTCATGACCCATGCTTGGTGTTCTGGTTCCATGGGTCTCAATTAGTGGGTAGAAGAATAGAACAAGTCTTATTCAATAAAACACTCACATATCTTTTAAGTTATAGTCTAAAAAGCCA
The DNA here is from genome assembly GCF_000276665.1 of Chinchilla lanigera. Taxonomy (NCBI): domain Eukaryota; kingdom Metazoa; phylum Chordata; class Mammalia; order Rodentia; family Chinchillidae; genus Chinchilla; species Chinchilla lanigera. The sequence goes on from NW_004955592.1 coordinate 560,458, forward strand.
GTTGATCCAGCCTGTCTGCATAGTGTGGGTTAGAAACATATCCATCATGTATAATGTGATGGTTACAGGAAACAATATGAGAAGAAAAATAATGCCAACATCCAACCATAGTTTATAATTATGAGCAATATTATTTATTACAAACCTAGGTGTTTTCCTACTCTTTTGGGACTGGGGACTGTATTCTAGTATCCTCTGGTATTAGCACTGTGACTCTGTTTCTCTGTCTTTAACTGCAGAAAACTCCCTTGGAAAGAAGTAAGAGGTATTCCCTGGAGCACGGACCTCATCCTGACACTGACCAAATGTGGGATATTTATTTCTTCTGAACCTCAGCCTCTTCCCTTGTAAAATGAGTGTTGCTCTTTATGTCTTGATGTCAAAGGTAATTATGAGAGCTTTGAGCTTGGGGCTGCTGTATGTCATAGTAGTGTCACCAAGGAGTACGGGCCCTTGATTCAGTAATAATAGAAATTAAAACTGAGGAAATAGTCCCAATTTACAAGGAAAATCTTTACATGCAAAATACAGTGGACCCTTGACTAATGAACTCAATCGCTTCCTGAGGGCTGGTTATAACTCAAGTTATCAGTTGAGGCCTAAGGGTCCTCTACACAGCCTTCAAAATCTCTCTCTGGTACACAGGCAGATCTCAGTGTCCTTAAAGAGACTTTGGCCCAGGATTTCTCAATCAACTCCATAGAGGAAAGGATACTGTAATATTCATTCCAGACTCTTTCAGGTTTAAAACTCTATTTAAGACCATCTGGAAGCACAAGTGGTCTGCATTCAGATCATAACTCAAAATTTTAGTCATAAGTTGAAACTAAAATTCTAGTCACAATCCAAGTTGTTTGTATGGTCATAACTCAAGGGTCCACTGTAAAAGAAAATGAAAGAGGTTTTAGCTTGAAGAGAAGAAAAGATGAAGAAAGAGCTCTGATGAAGACCAAACTGGCTTGTTAACAAAGGCAAAAGCATTTAAGGGTGTGCTGAGGTAAGCAAGGGTCTGATTGATCATTTGCTTAGTTTTGTTTTTGCAGCTCCAGAGAAGTCTTTATGGCTTGAGGGAGAAGTTTGGTTCCCATTAACTGATTACTCTGCTTGCATCAAGACAGCCTTAGGCTTGTGGAGGTTCTGCTGCTGGAATCCCAGGAAAATGAATATTTAAAACAATGACTTGAGACTCTCAGGCACCCATTCTAAGAGGTAAAATTTGATAGTTGAATGTACCTGCAAGGCTCTTATTTTAATGTCCTCATTCTTGATGGAGGATGAGATAGAATATGTGCATTTAAGGTGAATAAATCTTGTATTGCCAGTGCTTTAGACAGACGCTGCTTGAGTGATTAACATGCCAATGTGTAGAACAGAGATCTGATCCAATGTATTAAGTAATAAAAGAGACAAATACAAAATAAAGGCTGAGGTATTATCAAGCATTTTTCTTCTTTTTGTTGACCTTAGGGTCTCTGTAGTCTCAAGTGAAGACTCACTGTTTCTTCACAAAAGCAACTTTCAAGTCCTCTATTGCCTCTTTAGGACGTGGGTAACTTCCTAACTTATGGTCTCTGATAGCTGTACTGACCCTTGTCCCATGTAACAGGTGCTGTGACCGCTTAGGCTCTTCCCTGGGCCCTTGTTGCCCTCAGTGAGTGCGGCAGTAGCTAAACTACCCTGTTAGAACTCTGTGGTTACGAACATCATCATCACATAGAAATGTCCTATTTCTAAAATAGGAAGGGATAAAGAAATAGTATCTTGTAGGGACAGCAGGACATAGGCAGGAAAAAGGATAAAATAGGATCTCATTAAGGTTTATTAAATTAATGAGAAATCTTACTAAAGGCAGCTTTTTACCTCTACAGTTATGTTCCAGAAATTAGAAAGACAAATATAAAGAGAGAAAGATAAACCAGGCCCAGGAAGTCACCGGGTAACACAATTAACATAAGAATCCAGCAAGAAGAACTGGCTTGCAAAACAGGGATGTAGCCAGGAACATGGAGGGCCAAAGTAACCAGCTCCCTCCCTCACTTCTGTTAAAATGCAAAGGAGATAATGAGCAGACACCTGAAGACTTTTATTTAATACATAAAGTATATCCCTTTTACTTAATCATTAACTCTAATCATTAAGCCTAGATCTACAGCCCCTCCCCCCACTTATCCATCACAAAAGGTCAGGAAAAAATGTAGATGAAGGTGTCCAAGTGAGGATGAAAGACAGCTAGGGAGCCATTCAGATGGCAACAACTTCCTGATGCCCACGTGGGGGTGGGAATGATCACTAGTCTTAAATAAAGAGGAGCAATGGACAAAAATCCACATATATTTTCTTCCGATGCTCCTTACTCCCCCAGGATAGCTGCTTATGTGCTGTTTCCATTCTTTTCCAAATAAGCCATCTTCCTTTACTTTATACTCTGCTTCTTATTACTGAAGCTGAGAGTTTGTGATCCCAGCGGCTGGGTGTTCCAGGTGAGCAGCACTGTGTACATTCCACTCTGACACAACAATCTTGCTTATTTTTTTCCTCCAGGAAATTATCCCAAAAAGATATTCTAAAGCTTCCCCAAAACAGAGACTCCATAGGCTTTAATGACAACTTTCAGTCTCCTGTGTAACCTGATTTATTTCTTGGGTTTTAAGATTGGATTCTTCCCACCCAGTCAAGCAAAGCAGATCTCTGGCTCCATGATTCTTCCATTCTTGGAGACTGCTGCACTGATAAATCTCTAGCTCATCACAACCCCATATTTTGATGACTTCACCCTTGTTCTCTCTAACATGTCAAAGGGAGATGACCTAGCTTAACTGTATCTTTCATCCTGCAATTAACAGGTCTTCAGAGAAAGATAAAGAAGGTAAAGTCCTTTTCCCACCAGCCCTCATCTAAAAGTCAGTTTCCAGGGTTAAGAGAAGTATCACTTTGTTTAGGAAAGCTAATACTATATACTTGAAGAGGGTGGGAGTGGCATTATGAAGGCTTAGCCATGTTGCAGAGTTTAGGAAACTTTACCCCCATGGGTGACATCAAGACTCCCTGTTCTATCATTCTGAGCCTGAAGTTCTAAAATGTTCCTGTTGTGGACACACAGGAGAAACTCTTTACAGTTCCCTACATTTGCATTATATTCTACTCCTTTATTTTCTCCTCTAAACATTGTAAGTTGAATATAATCTGTACAGAAAATGGAATAGGGGAAAATTCAAGAGCAAGAGCATAATTTGCGGTTTACATTCCAGAGCAATAGGACCAACCCAACAAGGAAACATGTGTTATGGGGCAGGAATTCCACACCTGGCTGTGATTATGAGCCATAGAGGAAATACATTTTAAGTGAAGATCCTGTTCCCTAAATCCCAGTGAATCATAATCTCCAAGGAGTAAATTTTAAGCATTTGTATTTTTTTTTTTGTAGCTGACAGATTTTTTTATTTTAAAGACAATAAACAATAAGAAAAAACAATAAAAACTATACAGAATTTCAAAACAGGATGATAGGAAATTAACAGTGGTTGTTATATTGCATATTGTTATCTTTAAAGTAGTTGTTCAGCATTTGTATTTCTTAAATATTTCCTGAATGATTTGCCTGTTCTTTTCACTTTTCTTTTCTTTTCTTTCCTTTCCTTTTCTTTTCTTTTCTTTTCTTTTCTTTTCTTTTCTTCTTTTCTTTTCTCTCCCCTCTTCTCCTCTCTTCTCTTCTCCTCTTCAGAACTGGAAGTTGAACTCAGAGCCTTTCCACTGAGCTATAGCCCAACCTCAGCCTCCCAACCTCCTTTCTGAGACAAGGTCTCACTCAGTTACTAAACTGCTAAAGCTGTGCTCAAATTCATGTCCCTCCAAACTTAGCCTCCCAGGCTGCTGGGATTACAGGTGTGCCCCTCTCCCTGACACAATTCTTCTCAATTTGAGAACCATGATCCTGGAGTGTTCCAGTAAGGCCCGGCAAATGTAGCCAGACCAAGGAATACTCTGGTGACATTCCCACAGCCTCCTACTATCCTCCTCTGGGCTCCTCTGGAAAGCTGAAGGATGTAGGAAAGGCAGGCAGCTCACAAAATCACTCACCTTGGAGGAGCAAGTCTAAGTTCTTACAGCTTCTCTGCTTAAAGATGAAATTTTAGGTGGAGAATTCATTATCTTACAAGACTGTCATCTTTCTTGGAAAAATTTCCCCAATAAATGAATTTGATCAGATACCAAAAAATGGTAACACTATCTCAAAAACACAGCTCTTTACATACAGTTTGTACTTAGGAAAGTTTGTTGACTATGTAAGTCAATTTCAAATAAAATATTTCATTTGGCTTGCTTACATTTTCATCTCACACAGGAGAGTTGGAGCTTCATAACAGCCATCTTACTCAGTTTACAAAGTTAAAATAAGGGTAGGATCAGAACTAAACCTCAGGTCAACTGATTTTCCACCCAGTTCTGCACATTCAAGGGCACATCACGGTCTCTAAGTATCTATATTGTCTGCAGTCAGATCACCCACCTTCAAATTGGGCTCCATCACTCATTAGTTGTCTAACTTTGGGCTCACAGGTTGACTTCTCTGCCTCAGTTGATGATCTGTGAAATGGTGATAACTGTTACATGTGTTTCATAGAGCTACTGTGTTAATTAAATGAGTGACATTTGCACAGTGCTTAGAAGAATACTTAATATACCCTGAACTCTTTATAAATACAGATGGTGGCTGTTACTGCTGTTAATTTTATTATTATTATGATCATCATTTGATTCACTCAGTGGTCCTCAATGATGAGGATTTAGACTTTTCTTTCTCCAAAGGTTTATGAATGTCCATGAATGCACAGGGAGCATGTGACTAAAAAAGTTTCTTTTGCAAAATTCCCCCCGCTACCATCAGCCTGTGTATCTTTTTTTTTTTTTTTTTTAATTTTATCTTTTTGAGACAGGGTCTCTCTATGCAGTTCAGGATGGCCTTGAGCTCACTTTGTAGCCCAGGCTGGCCTCAAACTCACAGCAATCCTCCTGCCTCAGCCTCCCAAGTGCTGGAATTACAAGCGTGCACCACCACGCCCGGCAGCCTGTGTGAAAATGTCCTCAGAAGTCAGGCATGGCTGAGGTTGTAGCTGTGACAATGCAGGCTGAGATGGATCAGGAAGAATTCAAGATTGACTGGAGCCATATAATTGGGGAAATGTTCTCATATATGTAATGAACACAACCGACACCAAGATCTTTATTTATAGTACAATTTTCCAATAAAAGAAACCAGAGCTCACTAGAGAAATGCCTATCTCACTTAGGAGGATGAGGCAGGAGGATTGCCACAAGTTTGAGCCCAGCCTGGGCTACACAGTGAGTTCAAGGCCAGCCTGAACTACATAGCAAGACCCTGTTTCAAAAAAGAAAACAAAGAAATGACTGAATTTTGAATTTAGATCTCAGGCCTCTGCATGAGGCCTTACAACATGAGATTGAAGCATCTCGTAGTGCCAGAAAACCAGAAGCTCCTCAAAACAGAACCAAAGGCATTAAGTCAAAGGGACATTAATTGAGCTCCCAAGGAGCTCAGCAGAGAACTCAGTAAAGAACTACCAAAGCTAAAACTGTATTAACCACAATGTAGATGACAAAACCCAAAGTGTATCAGAGATAGGTTTGCAATACCAATGAGTTCATTTGGCAAGTGAATTGACTGGGTTAAAAGAGTGAAGAAGACAGACAAATCCATCGTAGAGAAGAATTATAAAAAATTTATGCAGATATTAAACCCTCATGAAGGTGGAATCTCCTCATACGGGGTGCATATAGTGACTTTCTTCCTAGGGAGGTGGATGGAAAGAGAGAACAAAGGACTTTACAGGGGAGAAGCCTGACAAACACTCTCTCAGCCAGCTGGTCAAGGTCAGCACGGACAGTGATGCCACACTGCCAGCAGGTAACCTCCATATGAGGTGGCAAGATTGGCACTTACTCTGTGTGGGCTTCCTCTTGAAAGTCCGTAATCCAATGGCGATCTTGAAAAAAACTCCAAAAGGGTCCCAACCGAGAAACATTCTGCAAAACACCCAACCAGCATTCCTAAAAATTATCAAGGTCATCTAAAATATGAGAAATTTGAGGAACTGTCCTTCAAGGGGAGTTTTAACGAGACACAGCCACTGAATGTAATAATATAGTACCCTGAATGGGATACAAAGAAAAATCATGCTAGCCAATGTAGCGTGAATCTAAGATCACACTTGTGGAAGTACACAGGAATTATTTATTATTAGCAACTTTTCTATAAATCTAAAATTATTCTCAACTAAGAAGGCTCTTTTTAAAAAATAAAATAGACCCCTATGTAAGTTACAATGAACATTTATTGAGTCTAATATGTACTAAATAAATTACCTATAATGTCATATGCCGTCTCCTCCATAGTTCCCGAGGCTCTTAACATACGTAATTTATAGATGAGAAAACTGATGCATACAAAGGCACAGAGTTACCAAGGACTTTAAATGGATTCCTTCCAACCACACTTGCTCTGTTAGGGAGGGTTTAGCCTCAGACACTTGCAAATAAGTGTGATTTTATTTACATAAAAATTAATATATTTATATGAAAACTAAAAATGAGCAATTCCAATAGATTTTAATAAAGAAGTTTTACTCTAAATAATCTGCAAATGTGTTTATTTTGGGGGGCCTATTAGCCATGTCTATTGCTTCCCCGATCTAAAATAGGAGTTTTAACTTCACATCCACTATCCCTCCTATATTTTAATGCCCTTATTGGTTATTTCTATAATATTAAATGCTGTAACTAAAACTTTATTTCTTCTTCCATCAAATTGAGTTAGTAACATTTCCTTACTTCCCATTAGATTAGAACCACATAGTTTCTTTCACATTAGGACAATTTTATTTGTTATTTCTGAAAGTTTTACAGGAATAAATAAAAGCAATGACTTAATATTTATCGTGTACCATGAAGTATTCTCCAGTAACATGTATGATCTGTCAGACATCACGAGAGATGTTGTACTTAGGGAGTGGGAAAGGCCTTCCCAGTGGAGATTGATGATGGGATCAGATAGTAGAGGTCACATTGTTCTGCCTGGACAATCAGGAGAAGCTGGGTTCACTGAGGCAATGGGTGACCGGCATCAGACCACTGGGCTTAAGTTCAGTTCCAGGTCGAGGTCTCGCTGGGTTGAAGGATGGAATTGAGACATAGCGGGTGGAGAGGAGGGGGTCAAAGCAACGCTAGCATCATGTATAATAGTGTTGGTCAACATTTATTAGCGTGCAAGAGTATTAATGATTATTTTTAAAGTTTTATTGTTCCACTTAACAGTAAAAAAAAAAAATACAAAATATTGTGAAATAATCTCATTTTGTGACTTTTTTTAAAAGCTCACAAATATATCTAAGAAATTACTGGTTGTGATTATTTTTGTTGGCAAGAACATAGGTTGGTCTTAATTACCTTTCTTGTGCTTATCTGTGTCATCAAACCTTTCATTTTTGCATTGCTGTCAGTCAAACCCAAGACTTCATACACACTAGGCAAGGGGCAAGTGTTTGACCACTGCACTAAGCCTCCAGCCCCATGCATTAACAATCCTTCATACAAGTATGATCATTGGTTTAATGAAAAAAATTTCAAATAAAATTATATTTATGAATTAAATTATGACACATATCTATATATAGGTATATATCATAAGGAAGGTAAAATCAAGTCCCACTAACAATAGAGTTGCTAAGCTCTGCAAACAGGCATCTTATATATTGCAAAATAATAGGCTGAAATTCTTTTGTGAGCCTGGTCAGTAAAATTTATTGGATTGGATATGTGGTCACACACATGTGCACACATGCACACATGCACACACATTTTCCCCCAAAAATGTGTGGGCCAACAAAAAAAATCTTTACTTAAAACTTACATTGATATATAATATACAACATAATTGAATCTCAGGCCCCCTCTAAGCCCCTGTAATTCATATCAGGTTTCCCTTCAAGGAGGCCATTAGACTCTGGGTTTAGGCCAAGACTTTCCCTGGAGGTGCAGTCCTTTACCAGCTCGTGTTTTATACCATAAACACAGTAAATTCAGCTGGTTTGGATTAACATAAGGGATAGGGGCTATGCTCTTTTCCACATCTATCATTTCACCCCTGTCCCTTCAGCCAGATTGAAATTCACACCACTGACCCAGGCTGCACTTGCCATCCGTTGGTTCACACTGGATCTTCTACCTGGAAGGTGCTTCCTCCTTCCTCCATACTCCATTACCAATGTCTGCCCATCTAAAGGGCCTTGTTTAAGGGGCTGGGGATTTTGCTCAGCGGCACAGCGCCTGCCTGGCAAGTGCAAGGTCATGAGTTCAATTCCCAGTACCAGAGAAAAACCAAAAAAAAAAAAAAAAAACAAGATGAAGGGCCCTGTTTGAATGCTTCCTATTCCATGAAGCAGGTGCTCCTCATCTCCAAATGGGGTGCACTTCCTATTTCTGATCTCTCCCTCCAAGGCCCAGAAACCATTTCTGGCCCACTCCACCAGAATGAGTTTCTTACTGCTACCTATGACCTTTTTTTGAATATTATTATGATTATTATGATTGCTTGAATTTCTTTATGACACGCACTGAAGATTTAATCTGGTTAAAATTACATTTATTGATCCATGTGTTTCAATCTGGAGGTTGCATTGCTTCTTTCATTACATATAAGATTTTTCTAGAGCAGCAGTCAAATCTCCTGCTTATATCTGTGAGTGCGAGGGCAGCACACAGTAGGTGCACAACCTGGGTGTATTGCATTGCAGCCGTCAGGGCTAGAATCCTGTATGATAAATGTTCATGGTTGTGACGTTGATAAGAACTAGAATTCCAGTCCCCAAGCCCTTGTTTCTTTAAAAAGACATCAACTACACGGACCATCTGGGAAGGGAAAAAAGGAGGGACACCATCCACTTGGGCCTCAGGGGCTCAAGGATTCCCGGAAGCTACAGGCACACTTCAGCCACACAGCTGTACTGTGGCTGAGCTGAAGGGGTGGATAGGAGAGAAAAGCAGAAGAGCTGCTTAGCCCAGTTCTCACTTCTCCAAGGCTGCGGGCAGGAAGTGTTTCTCAGCCCAGTGAGACGTGGAGGCCTGGACTTCCACTTAGAATTAGTACACAAGGTTAGGCTGAGGTGAGAGCGGTCGTACCGGTGCCTCAGTCCTCTGCACCAGGTCGCCTTAGCATTCCTCCTCTTTGCAATAGTGGACTCTACCACCACTGAGACAGCTGGGCTTCTGGCGGCGAGCCCTCCTGGGGCAGGCTGGACTCTGAGCCTGCTGCTTTTGGGAACAGGAATGGCAGCCTCCTGAACAGGAAGCCCCACAAGGAACAGAGCAGAGAGCCAGGTAGAGATTTGGGCACTGGGCAGGAGAACCTTTGGGAGCAGCTGGAGCCTCCTGAGATTGCTGCTTCTGCTGTGACATTGCTCAGTGGATGCACTGGACATAAAAGAGAAAGAACGCGTGGTTACAAGATGAACTCGGATTGCTTGGCTGTCTGTCTCTCTTCTTCTACCACAAGGTAGCCTAGCAGCTACAATCTGCTAAAGTTAATCCCAGGGAGAGGAAAATGAATTTCAGAGAGCTGAACATTTAGAGGATAAATCCTAGGAGAAATTCTCACGCTAGTACTCACTCTTCCATTTAAAAATGTAAAACAAACCACAAGCATGTTGAGCTGATGTGATGGTCCGCTTTGCCAAGGCCGAGGTCTGCCATGGTCACGCATGAAGGAGAACCAAGGCTCTGCTCTTCCTCACATAGTCTCACTGTGCTCTGAGACCCCACAAATCTGCATGTCTCTCCTCTGATGCTCTGGCTTTTCTGGTCTCTGTGGCTTGCTCTCATATTAGATTGTTTGGGGTCTTTTACAGGGACTTCATCCCTGCTTCATCCCTCCCCAAACCTCTCTTACCTCACTTATTTACTCCCTGGGAAGACGGAGTAGATTATGAACACATAATTAGAGGATTCAAGGTTGCCTTCACAGCACCTAGTGGGCGTACAAGCATTTTTCCACCCCATAGTAGTCTTACCTTAGAAGAAGACAAATGAACAAGCCATCCAGAAGGAGTCTGGAAGCCTTGTGGGGCAAGGCAGAAGCTTTTTTATATATCTGCCACTTAAAGCCTCCAGGCTGTTATTGGAGAGCATCTGTGGGCAGATGATCTATCCAAACATTTCACAATTTCCGGGGCTGGATTCCTCAGCTGAAAGCAGGTGAGAGGTGATTCAAATTAATTACTGGGTAAATGAATGATCGGAAGCTGAGGCCTCAGAATGCCTGGATAGAAATGAAGGCAGAGTTTGAAAGACTTTTCTTGTTCATTCCATCTCACCATGACTTGATGCCCTGACCCTTATGGGACTTCCTTATCCATATCAGAGCCCCTACATCTGCTGAGTTCTCCAGGTACTTCTTACAGCCACTATAGTTTATCTGGGTCATGGTGACCTAGATGCATATCTATCTCCTGTATTGTTCTTTGATGACAGGGACTTCATCTTTATCACTTCTGCATTCCTAGAGCTTGATGTTGCCCCTGACACAAAGAAAATGCTCATTTAATGTTTGTTGAAGTAAACAGTCTACATACCATTCTAATAGACTTCATATTTCAGAGCAAAACACCCCAGGAAAATAAAACCCAATTCATGTTTGTTTCGTGGATCAGCCATTCACTTCTTTTTTACCTAAGGCATTTGTGAATCTGTTTCATAACCAGCATAGAGAAATATGTGCATGGACTTCATTTTACAGAGCAGACTGAGAGCAAGATGGAGAGTAAAACATTCACGAACTCTTCTGTTTCTTAACTGCAAAAGGGGCTTTGTATATGTTATCCAGGGACCCTGTGAAAAAGCCTTTCACGAAGGGAAACAATTTCCTTCATCTTTCATGAGAATTAATATCATCTCATTGGAGCTGTGCCTAAAGTGGGTACACACTCATCTACATACAATTCTGCACCTGTGGGTGTTCCCTTCTCAGAATCACTGCTGGCATGCAGAGCTAAGAAAGAAATCCCTATACCCTGCTGGCGGGAGCTGTCTTCCCTGCTTCTCTACTACCAGTGTCCTACATGCACACTGTATTTAGAAAATAATTGACTAGGTGAAAAATCTTTTCTATCACAAGGGACATTCTAGTTGTAGGAACAGTCCTCAAAGGCCTTCAAGTCAGATACAGAACAGAGGCTAAACCATGTTGGGGTACAGGATAATGGGATAAAGACTTAACTAGGGTGGAACTTAGGATAAGGTCAGAAGAGGAGCTGCCTTTGGAACCTCGAATCCAGATTACTGGGGCTCAACTGATTCTTCTAGGAAGCCTTTGAGATGCACTTTGGATGAAGAAAGTGGAAATTCTTGTGAGTGAAACAAAAGGTGGGAGAATGGTACAAAGCCTATCGCATTCTATTAGAACAAGACCCTGGAGACAGAGCTCTACAAGACCAACTTTATGGGGCCTTGTAGACTGGACTCCTTCTTTCACTTACTCTGTTTTCCTTTTTCTTCTTCATCTTTGCCCCTCGGACACCAGAAATAACTGACTGCTCTGCAGAATTGCTTCACGTGCACAAAGCATGAGTAGCAAGGCAATGTGACTCTGATCTCAGTGTACCAGCTGTTCCTTTTTCCCAGTCAAGGCTTGCAGCACATAAGTCTATGTTCCTCGGCCTCACACATCAGGAAAGCATTTTCCTGAGTTTTACTAACAAGCACCCAACCCTTCTGGTTCCTTCCTAAAGGGTGTGGATTCTTTCTGGGAGTTCTTCCCTGGGACTTCTGCCAGAGTAAACCAAACTTCTCTCCTCCCTTATATCTCTCCAGACCACTGCTCATAATAAATTGCCCACCGACATCTCTGGTCATTGTCATTTTCAGTATAATGAATTTCATCTCATATCAGATGCTGTTAAAGATTGGCTTCAAAAGATTTGCACTTAGAATAGAGCATATTTAGCAACTAGGTTTGCCTAGATTGAGTAAGGCTTTTCGAGGCATCTGAGAGTCACTGTCATCCAAACAGACTCAGAAGTCCAACAGTTCAAAAGCAGGACCTCCAAAGCGGCATGTTTTCCTTCAATTTCTACTTGATCTCTTTCTGGTCCAGGTTGTATTTCAGAGTATGATTCTGTGATTTGATATTTATTAAGTACCTATTGTGTGCTAGATATAACAAAGAGTAAGAGCCCCATCTTGTGTTTCAAAGCTTTCCCCTTAGCAGAAAACAGATGCAATAGTAAACAACCCAAGATAATAACCCAAAGATGTGGAGAGACAGAGGTGAATTCTGGTTGTGGGTGAAGAGTGGATGTAGTCGTTTGAAATGTACCTCATTAGGATGACAGCATCTGGGAAATGTGGCTCCCACTACTACTTGAGCCTTATCCTGATTTGGAGATAAGACTCCCCCCCCCAACAATAATTCCTTCTCATCCTTGTCACTACTAGTGATTCTGTTTCTCTGAGCATTAAATGTCTCCAAGTTCCCACCCTCAAATGAAGTTACTCTGCCTCTTACCTGCCTGGGCTTCTCTGTTCCTTTCTCTCCAGTACTCTAAATCATTTCAGTATTTCTAAAGTAGCTCCCCAAGTATATTTTAAATCTCTTTTATCTTGCTCTATTTTTTCAATGAACAACTGCCCTGACTGTCAAATAACTTCTAGAAAACCTCCACGTCTTCAGGATAAATGCAAATTCCTTTGATCTGCGTTCAAGGGACTATGTAGTTGATACCAAAGCTATCCCTCTAAATGTAGCTCTTTGCACTGCTTCGTTACATATCCTCCTCTGTGGCATGAGTGGTTTCATCGCATGACGAAGTGCCTTTTATCCTTACTCATCTCCATCTATCTTCCCCTCCATTTTTCTTTCTGTCCCTTATTTCTGTCTTTCTTCTTTCCTTCTTTCCTTCCTTCTCTCTTTTTCTTTTTCAATTTTTTCAACTTGTTCCTTTCTGAGTACTTCTGTCTTCTTTACCTTCTAACAATCTATCTTCCAAAGACCAATTCAAATCCCACATCCTCTGTAGTTGGTTTCTTGACAATACCTGGCCAAGAAAATTTGCCTGAGAAGAAAATATAATTTATTTGAGATCGTAAACACTTTGAGTATGGGGCTTTGACTCATACATCGTATGTTCCCTTTCAGTGTACGCAATTTTCCATTGTATGTTCTAGTTGTTAGGTTTTGAAAATAATCTCCATCACCCATACTTGCAAAAAAAAAAACTTTACAGTTGACAGAATGCCTTCCATGTGTTATGTCCTGATGAAAACCAGACATTTGCAATAAGTTTGAGATTATCCATTACCATATTTCTGGACATCTCAACTATATTTTCTTAGTACTACATTTTTACTTAGGTTGCATCAAAAGCTTTCCACCATCTAAAGAAAGAGGAAGGGAATCTTCTGAGATTTTAAGGAAAATAATATGTTGGTCATCTAAATTACTGGACAAATAAGCACAAAAAATCCTGAAGGTCACAGAGGATCAGTATGCATAGAGGTTATAACATAGTGTCAAAAATGACCATGTTTCAGTAGAAAAACAGTTATATCTACAAACAAACCAGAAAGCGTGACTGTTACACAGAAAATGTAGTACCAAAGAGGAACTATCTGGATAAGGTGCAAAAGCTAGATTTAACAAAGACTTTAAAACAGCCGGTAGAGCTCTATGTAAAGAATTACTAAAAGAAAAAAAAAATGTGTATCAGTCAGGATTTACTAGAGAAACAGACATAACACACGATATACAAATGTAGATGAAATTACAAATTTAGCTTATAGTGGTCAGCCACAGAGTTGGATGAGGAAGCGTGCAGAGAGTGTCTGCATCCTGGAGACTGGAGGGTCCAGTCCAAGGTCTGGAGTTCACTGCAGTGTTCCATGCAAGTCTGTATCAGGAGGCTGGTAGATCTGTGATGGAACGCTGAAGAATCTATGACGAAGGCTAAAGAGTCTATGCTGGAAGACTGAAAAGTCCCAGGCAGAAGCCAAAAATTCTGCCCCAGAAGCCAGGAGACAATGACCAAGCTGAAGATGAAAGATTGGAGCGCCTCTGAAGAACCAACAATCAGTAATTCCTCATTTCCCTCTTATTGTATGCAGCCTACCTACCCTGGTCAGGGACTGTTTACACCCACATCACCTCCAGGCCCTCCTCTTGCAAGGGCTCAGAATGAATACAAAGTAAGGACCATGGGCCCCTGCTGAGTCATTTATTTAACCTTCTAAACTTCTAAGCTGATACAATGTATCAACTATAACACCATGCTTAAGAAATAAAGGAAGGTATAGTAATGTCTTATCAAATAAAATATCAATGAGTAGGTAAAAATTATATTTTTAAAATGAGAATTAAGCGGAAATTTTAGAGTTTAAACTAGAGGGCTCCACAGTGTATTTGAATTGGTAGATAAGAGAATCAAGCCAGGAAGATAGATCAGTAGAGATTATGCAATCTAAAAGGCACAGGGGAAAAAAAGAATGAAGAAAAGTGACTAAATGTTCAGGAAAGTTTGGGATGCTAGTAAGCACACTAGCATATGTATAATATGGTTAACAGTAACAGGGTAGATAAAGAAGCAGAAAAAATGACTGAGAATTTTCCAAATATGTTGAAAAACACCATTCTTTTTAAAAGATCAACAAAATCAAACTAAGATAAACATGAAGAGATTCACATGCACACACATTTACATTCACAGTAAATGCACTGAGAAAACTATGAAAAGAAATTCTCACAAAAAGAAAGAGACAAATAATATTACTTACAAGAACAGCCCCAAAATAGTTGACTTTTCACTGAAAACAATAGAAGGTAGTTGCTAATTTCTGGTTTGCCTGACACCTGTGTGTTTTCATGGATTTTAAAAAAATAAATAAGTACAACATTTTGAACATTTAGCCATCACGATAAAATTGCTGGCAAATAACCAACACAAAGTAAAATTAATAATGACTAATCATGCAAAATATATCATTGAAAAAGTTTGAATGAAAAATCAGAACTTTTATAAAATATAAACATGAAGTATTTGTCTTAAATTTGTTCTTGAAACTCAAAAGAGAAAAGGGGAGACTCATCCCTGGAGCCTTTAATTTCTTCTTATGAATTTTTAATTTTTAACCATTTTTACATGTTATATTCATATATCTAGTTAGAATTAGCGGAGGTATCAGGTTAAAAACCTTTAGTTATTGCAGGCTGATTAGGCCTGTGATCTTACAAATGAGTGGATGGTGAAGGCTTAAATAAATGAGACAAATGAAATGATTTTAGGGCCCTGGGAGGGTCCTAACTCTCTCTCAGAATTCGAGATTCTCTGGGTTAAGACAAAGAATTTTCTGGGCAGCCCATATTCATTAGGTTTTCAAACAAAGAAGGAAAATACTGAAGAACTCTGAGCAGGACTTTGGGAGAATTTTCCCAAGTAGTAAGTTATGTCAATCAAGAGAACTACCTTATCAATATGTTGGCATTTATTATAGGAGTGGTGCCTGCAGCTGCAGTCTCCTTTTAGTTAATTGGGGCTAGATCCAAACGTCCTCAGCTGTGGCCTTATCTTGTCCGTTGAGGCGTCACCACTTCACAGGCCAATACAGGGTTCAGCAGTGACCAGTGACTCACAGAGGTTCACTTACTATGAGTCCGCTGCCCATCTCCAAACAAGGTGCCTAAGCTTCAGACAACTCACAAGTAAACATGGAAAGCCAACTGGTTAATATTAAACCCTACTCAGAGCCACTTCACAGTGGTCTCTGTAACTAAGGGTTCACGATCTACTTGCTGAAATTTCATGACTAGTTTTCTAAAAGCTTTTGACTGAAAAGACAAAAAATTTGAAAATGAGTTAGGCAGTATCATCAATGGGAGGGAAAATAGGCCAATAAAGAGAAGGAATATACATCTATCTCCCTACTATGACCCAGTGACTGAATTGGTCTCTGAAAAGATACCAAAGTCCAGACCACTGAGTTCATGAAAGACACCAGGAGATGGAGCGCAAGGAATGCTATAGCGATTCAAATGCCATCTGACATCAAAGAATGAGACAGGCATTTTTCTCTCATTTGCTCCCACCCTCAACTGTGTGACCAGTACATATTTGATTCCCAAGGGCTCCAGGCAGCAGGATAATATACAGCACAGGAAGAAATACTGGAGGAACAACACAAGGAATACTTTACAGCAAGATGTTGATCGTCAGTTGTCTTTATTGTTGCACTTGCAGTTGCAATCTGCTAGGAAATGAGCTGGGAAATAGGTTGTAGCCTGGAGGTTTAGAAATATCACAGTAGAGAAAACGGACAGTTGTCAGAGTCAGTAGATAAGTTTTTTGGGAGAGAATTCTGGCCTCTGAATCCTAGTACAAAAACATTCTTTATGCCAGAGCTCAGGCCCAGGAGAAGGAAGATAAGGAGGGAATATTTGACCACTTGCTTCATTCAGGTCTGCTTATCTAGGTTCAGGGTCCACTTTAACAGCAGCCTCCAGACTGCTGGCTGCTGTCCTCTCCACAGCAGCTGGAGCCCCCGGAGGGCTGGCTGCAGCAGCCAGAGCTCTGGTGTCTGTCATGGTGGGACCCACAGGGCCTGTGGTGGCTCAGCCAGCAGCTACCACCCCTGGAGCTGCAGCAGCCCCCAGAGCTGGAGCCACAGCACCCACCGGAGCTGACACTGCAGCAGGAAGACACTGGGAGGGCACGTAGGGGGACACTTTGGGGGTGGGGCACTTGGGAGGGCACTTGGGGGTGCACTTGGGAGGGGGATGGCACTGCTGCTAATTCTTCTGGCAAGTCATCTCCATAGCTGGTCAAGTTTCTGGAGCTGAGGGAGGGTCAAATACAAGTCAGGCCCAAGTACAGAATTCTCTTCTATTGTCTTTTTACTTGAATTTATTTCCTTACATTTTAAAAGATTTTCAAGGCAAATTGTAGAGAAATTAACTCTAAATAGTTTGTCAAATGCTTCCATCCTACTTTATCAGATCATCAGGTTGTTTTAATAAAGTAGAAATGAGTTATCTTCTAACAAAGAAAGGAAACAAGAACAACTACATATTTACCAAAATGAATGTTCTATAAGTAGAGAAGGAAAATTGTAGTCACAAAGTCTGGCTTAACCTACTTTTTTACAACGCTTATAAATTTAAAAATGTCCAATCTGAGAGCCAGTTTAGAGTTGTAATTCTCTTTGATAAGAAATAAATAAAGATTCCCAGGCCGAAGGTGAAGCCCAGGGGCACAGAGCCTGCCTAGAAAGTGTGAGCCCTGAGTTCAATTCTTGGTATCCCCAAAAAAGATTCCCTTTTGAAGGAATTTCCCGAATAGCTCTGTTTAACAGACACACATTATTATCACATATATGTGAGATATATGGCCATTATGTACACATCCAATTATATATTATAGTCAGAATTTCAATCACATGAACTGGTTATTTCAAATTATTCTCTAAATGGAGAAATTAGGATCCAAGCTAACTGTGGCAAGAAATGTGCAGCCCTAGTTTTCTGGTCTAGTAAAAACAGCCCTGCAGATACACCCTCTGCAACCCATCACCTTCTCCATCTACCTCCTTGGCGTGATGAATTTCAACTTGTCTTTCACTATTCAACTTCAGTGCTCAGACACCATTCCCGACCAACTAACAGAAACTTGAGGAAGAGAGCATCAGGTCTCTGTGCTTATCAAACTCTCCAGGTCCCCACTATTTAAGAACCACAGTGATCCCAGCACAGCCTTGGGAACAGAATAGAATTGATTTTCCAAGGTTAGCTTTTCTGAATGGGAGAATTTTTTTTTAACTTATCTTTAACTTGAGAGACTCAAAAGGATACAGAACTAACTTGGTTGTGAGTACAGAGCACAGACAAATCATTTGGAGCACGTCCATTTTTCCTGACCCACAGCTCATCCTCCTTCTCAGGGTTTCTAGACCTTGCAACCCTTTGCCTTTCCAGGTCTTCTCCGCTCTGAATGGCCTGCTAAGCCTCCTCCTGCTCTGTGAAAACCCTTGTTCTGGTTCCCAGTGGACACTTATCCAGGTCACAGGCAGAACAAGGTCCAGGGACATCTCAGGACGTGAGCCGATGGAAATGCTCTGGCCCCGAGCCCTTTTATGTTGGCCTTGGGCTCTGCCTCCAAGTATATGAGACAGAACCTGAGCATGGGAGTGCCTGCCTCCTGGCATCCGTGTGGTACTGACAGATGATGCCTGGATGCTCCTCACCCGTCTCCTTGCATGGAACTCAAGGCACCACTTCCCAGTTTGGAATATGAAAAGGCGTGGTGGGTGAATTCTTACATACTCCTGCTGTTATTCTCTTTGATGGTGTCCATCTGTCAGTCTCTTCCTGGAGTTTGGTCCCCAAAACTTCCCATCTTTCCCCTGCAGTATTAATACAATAGCTTCAAACCTCTAAGTTTAAACAAAGAAACATAGCTGCCTCCAAGACCTTTCATGTGCTCCATACGTTGCCACTGGGAATTATTTTGTCTGTGTGTGGGTGTGTATGTCTATGCCCATACTTATTTCCAAGTATGGCACAGGAATTAGGTGTGTGTTGTGTGGAGCACAGATTTGAAAGACCTGCCCCTTAAGATCAGCTAGAGCTTAGAAAAACTTACTTGGAACTTAGGTTTGTGGCTTTGGAAGCTAGACACCCTAAGTATGAATTCTAGTTTAGATACTACCTATGTAACTTTTAGACAAATTATGTGACATCCCTGCCTCAGTTTCCTCAACTTATGAACTAGAGAGTTTTAATAGCATTTACTTCATGAATTTGTTAAAAATATTAATAAGACCTACTGAAAGCTCATCAAATGGTTCCCAGCACATTTTATGAACACTAAATTCTGTCACCATCGTAATTATTATCTGTAATCATCTTCTAGAAGCGTTCCTTCATAGTCAACTGTTTGTTTCTTTATTTTTGTCTTAGGTGAAGCCAACATTTCCATAGCACTTTAGAGCGTACCAACAGCCCTTCCATTGACTTGGGCCATCATCATAAGGCCAGACACATATGGCAGGGCACATCACCCTGCAGAGATCTAGCCCTGTATTACCTGAGTACGATTTTTCTCTCCATCTCTTAAAAGAGGCTTTCTTCAATGGGAGTGGTCAGCATGTCCATTTCCCTGCTCACATAGGTCAGTCTTACACAGGAGCAGAACTCACTGATTATTAGGACAATCATCCTGAGAGGTCACATGGTCTAGGCCTCTACTGGATGTGGTACCCAGTACAGGTATGTCAGTCAATTTGATTTAGATCTGGTGATAAGTTGCATTACATCTGGGATCTCATAAGAGGAATTTGGAATCTCATACAAGGGATTTGGAATCTCAGAGACTGTGTACTGTCAATGGTTTGAATTTAGTTGAGTAAAACAAATTTGTTAAGGAAATAATTGGCTTTATAGGTCTTCTGTTACCAAAACTTGGGAGTGGAAACTCTGTGATCTAGAATAGAAATAATCAAGCAAGTCAAAAGTAAACACAGTAAAGTTACAGGAATAACTTTAATCATTCTTTTCCAATTTTTTTTTTTATCCAATTAGGTCTCTCATTAACCTAATCCTTGATTAATAAATTTTTGAAAGTGTTTAATTTTCTTAGAATCACTCTGAATTGTATATTTAGTGATTTTTTTGTTTGTTCTCTAGAGCTAACAGCAAAGGACATTAATGAATTATTTCTTTTACTCATCAATTTCTTCTTTTGATAGCATATGTTATTAAATAGTACACTACTCTTAAAGTAGTACAGATAGCGTAGTTGACTATTTCTATGTCTGGTAGCTACCAAAATCACAATATGAAAAGAAAATGTGATTAAATTTATTAATCTTCAGATAAAAACTATGCATGTGGCAACTGTTTGTATAGAAACATATGGTAAATTTGAAGGAGAAATGATTGAATAAAAATTAAATCACATATAACAGAAATAATATTGAAATGGTTGATATACACATTTTTCTACAATTTAATAAGAAAATTTTATGAAAATAATGGGCAAATGAGATAAACAAGCAAAACAATTTTTAGATTTACATATAACTAATAGATAAATGTATAAAGGCTGGAAAAACAAGGACTTATTTTTATTTTCTACTGTAAAGTAAAGCATTCATTTTAAATAGGCAAGATTTAAAAATTTTACAAACCAAGAGCGGATATAGAAAGCAAAAGGCATTGTGTACAGCATACTTTTCTGAAGGAAATTTGGTAATCCATTTATCCATTTATTCAGATCACATTTGTTGGTAAAATAATTAAAATGTGGTGTGTACATGCATTTTGACCAAGCAGTTTCATTTTTAGAATATCTATCTCTCTATCTATCGTCTATCATCTATCTATTTATCATCTATCATCTATCTATCTATCTATCATCTATCTATCATCTATCTATCTATCTATCTATCTATCTATCTATCTATCATCTATCTATTTTTGGTGGTGAGCCTTATACTTAGCTACATCCCCAGCCCCTTTTTTAGTTTTTAATTTTTCAGACAGCATCTTGCACTTTCCAAAATACCTGGGCTGGGCTCAAAGTTGTTATCCTCTTGTCTCAGCCTCCCATAGTGCTGGGATTAGAGGTGTGTGTCATCACACCTGGATCATAAGCTTTGTTTTGTCGAGAATACCATAAAAATGCGGGAATATGAATTCTCAAGGTTGTTAACTATGTTATTTATAATGCAGTAGCTTGGAAACATCCTAATACTTACAATATTTGTGACCCATGCATAAATAAAAATGTGTAGAAATAAATAAAATTATTCTGTGGTTCTATATTTAACTGCAAAAAGATATTTTTTGAGTGAAGCTGTTATCTATTAACTGAAGTTGCTTTTCATTATAGAACACACAATATATAACAAAAATCGGGAAACATAATTTAAACATAGAGTCATGTATAGCTATGTCTTGCTTAACTATCGTGATGTGTTCTGAAAGCTGTGTTGTCTGATGATCTTGTCAGTGTGCCAGGATCATAGGGTGCACTTACACCGACCCAGTGATACAGCCCACCACACACCTTAGCTGTCTACGTGGTGCAGCCCATTGCTCCTAGGCTGCAAACCTGCACAGCAGCCTACTGTACTATACTGGTAATCTAAACACAATGGTAACTACATGTGTACCAATCATGGAAAGCTACAGTAAAATTATGGCATCGGAAGTAAGAAGTGGGACACCGGTATGGGGCTTGTTGTGAATGGCACTTACAAGATTACAAGTTGCTCTAGGCCAGTCAGTGAGGAGTAAGTGGCTGTGAAGGCCAAAGGCATGATCATACACTGCCATAGCTTTTATAAACGCTGTGAACTTAGGCTATGCTATATTGAAAACATTGTTCAATTATACATTAATCTTAGCTTACTGTTATTCCTTTATAGACTTCCAAGTATTTTTAACTCTTTCATAAGAGCACATGGATTGAAACATAAGCACATTATAGCTGCACAAACACATTTTCTTTCTTATATACTTATTCTGTAAACATTTTATTAAATTTTTAACTTTTTAAAACATTTTTGTTAAAAACTAAGACACAAACATATACATTCTCCTAGGCCCTCACAAGGTCAAGATCACCAGTATGGCTGCCTTCCACTTTCAACATCTTGTGCCCCAGGAAAGTCATGAGGGGCAGTAACATCCACACAGGGGCATCTTGTGTGACTAAAATGTCTACTTTTGGAATCCCTCCTCAAGGGCCTGTCTGAGGCTTGTGTCACTCTCTAGAAACATGTCCATGGCAGTTTGATTGGTTTGTTCCTTTTTTTCCCCCCATAAATTTGCTTCTCAGCAGATGATGTGTTGTGAACGTTCTTCTCCATTAGCTAAAATCCTTCAGTGCTGAGGATCATATTTTCAAACTTTTTAAGGAGCTTGTTGAAGTTTGCACCAGAATCTGCTAAACCCTTCTGAAGAACTTTTTGAGTTTTTCTTTGTCTTCTTCCCCAGTTTGTTGTTCCCTTGTCTTTCTTCACTATGCATTCCTGTTCCAGGTGCAATAATTGCTCATTAGTCAATTTCTCAGGAACCTCCTCCGGAGCCCTTCAGTGTCAGCCCCATCCACACCTGGGTTACACTTCCTTGCTTCCCACCCACAACCTTGCTGGCTTCTGCAAGTCACCCATAGCAAATCTCTTAAAGTCATGGAAGATCTTCCTGAGTGTCTTCTTCCAGATGCCACTCATACATACACTCCCTGGTGTCATCACCTGAAGCCCAAGCAAGATTCCTGACTTAGTCATAGCTGTTGTAACCCTTCCAGAGTTGCACCAGTATCTTCTCGGTGTCTTCCTTGGATCCAGCAATACCCTGAGACAGTGTCCTCAGCAAAGAGGCCTTAAATTCCTTCATAAATGTTGGATCCAGGGGCTGGGGATTTAGCTCAGCGGCAAAAGCGCCTGCCTGGCAAGCGCAAGGTCGTGAGTTCGGTTCCCGGTACCGGAGAAAAACCAAAAAAAAAAAAAAAAAAAAAAAAAAATGTTGGATCCATTAGTTGGATCAAAGAAAAGGTACTTGGGAAGACAGATCACTGATAAAAAGAGGATGTGTTGGGGCTGGTGATTTAGCTCAGCGGCACAGCGCCTGCCTGGCAAACACTAGGTCGTGAGTTCGATTCCCGGTACCAGAAAACAAACAAACAAATAAACAAAAAAACAAAAAAAAAAGAGGATGTGTGGATACATTACCAACAATAAGCAAAATCTGTTATCCTCCAAATAGTTCTTATCCATTTCAATGGCATAATAATTCAAGAAGCCAAATGTGGTGGTGCATGCCTATAATCCCAGCATTCAGGAGGCTGAGGCAGGAAAATCATTACAAGTTTGAGACCAGCCTGGGCTACAAAGTGGGCTCAAGACCGGCCTGAACTGCATATTGAGACCCTGTCTCAAAAAGAAAAAACAAAAATCAAGAAGAAATCTTGAAATAGGAGCTTAGTTATTTTTTTGCTATATATCCTGCCGAAGTGAGAACAATCTCAGTTATTCTTAATCTCTTGCTGCTATAGTATATTGGTTATGTGCAGTGGACATGCTTGGAGGCCCTGGGGCTCTCACTGTATCAGATCACAAAGGGTTTTTAAGTGTGCCCTGCAATATTGCCCCAAGCAAGACTTATCTTTTCTCTAAACGTCTTGAAACCTGGCATGGAATTGACCTCCTCATGGATGGAAGTCCTTTTTGTTATTCATTTCTAAAATAGACAGCTTGTATTCCCATTGAAAATTTTTTCTAGCAAGCAGTTTTCCTCCACATCAATTTATCTAGAGTTTCAAAAATTCTTTGTTAGCCTGCACATCAGTTCTCACAGAATTTCATCTCGCTTTCTCATTGTGATGAGTAGCATTTGCTAAACCTTTCAAATCATCCAGACCTAGCAGTAAATTCAATATTGTAGTCAAGCTCATGCCTTCTCTTTCATGTCACGAGCTCTGCTTTGGCCATGATCATCACAGCCAAAGGGATCTCTTTTCTCATCTGGTCTTCAGTTCAGGTAGTTAGAAGTTTCTTCATATCTGATGTAGAGCATTCTTAATTATTTTGTTTGTCTCCTTCAGTAAAGCAGGTCCTCTGACAGCCTCTGTCACTATATTCCTGTTCAGAATCATAGCAATGGTGGAATTGCATATGCCTGAGTAGTGAGCAGTCACCATCACCTTAGCCCTTGGGCACCTTTAATTTTATTTCCAGGTCATTAATGTGTCTTTGTCCTCAATGTGGCAACATTAGCGGTGGGTTTTGTATGCATAGGGGTCATGATGAATGAAAGAGCATAAGATTAAATCCAGCACACAGGGAAACAGCACAATCAAAAGATGAAATAAATATGCAGTAACAATAGCATATTCTGTACAACAGACTATCATTTTTAACCAGTGGGAGTGTAGAACTGAGAGTAGAATGGTGATGAACAGAGGCTGGGGCCATTCATAGCGGAAAGAATGGGGAAAGGTCAATTAATGAGGACTGTGTTACAGATAAGAGAAAGAACGTGTGTTATATTACACAGTAAGGAGACTACAGATAATAACAATGTACTGTATACTTTTTAAAGTTGAAGGAAAGTATTTTGAAACATTTTACCTCAAAGAAATAATAAATCTTTGAAGAAATCGATACATTTATCCTACTTTGGACATTACACAATGTATACATTGAGATATTGCACAGCAACTCCTACAGCTATATCATTTTTATTATCCTTTATTTTTATTAATTTATTTTTATTTTAAAGATAAAAAACTAACAAAACAATAACAGTGAAGACAAAAACAAAACAATATGAAAACAACAATATGCAGCATAAGAACCATTGTTGAATTCCTACCATCTTGTACCCTGAAGCTCTGCATCATTTCCACTGTTTTTTATTACTTGTTACTGTCTTTGATTGTTTGATCAGTCTTACATTCTTACCTCCGGTAGACTGAGCAACTTCATTGAAGATAACAGTATGTAATGTAGCAACCATTATTAATTCCTATCATTTTGTTTTAAGATATACCATTTTTATGCATCAGTTGAAAATAAAAATGTTTTGAATATTTA
>NW_004955592.1:585450-587757 GCF_000276665.1 Chinchilla lanigera
TCATCGTTACAACCAACATGAGTAATGGATTGCGCTGAAGTTATAACGACTATGACATCACTAGACTGTAGGGATTTTCCAGCTCCATTATAATATTAGGGGACCACCTAAATCTATCCTAGTCTACCACTGCCTGAGATGATGTTTGTTGCATAGCACATGACTATATATTAGCAACAAAAATATGAGCTATTTAAGAATAAATACTTCTTATATGTCAAGAGAGGAACCAATGGAGAAATAATGGAGAACACCTTATTGAAAAGTATGAAATTAGTTTATAACAAACGGAAAGCTATGTCATATCTATGGAATTGACAACGGTGTTGTCTTAAAGCTGTAACTTTTTCCAAATTCATGTAGTTTCAATAAAATCAAAAGAATGTTAATGGAACTGAGTGAACTGAATCGCTGCATACGAAACAGCAAAATTCCAAAAAAAGACAGGATCTTCATGCAGAAGAAGGGGGAGGAGGTGAAAAAGGAGGAGAAGGAATAGGAAAAAGGAGAAGAATAGGAAGAAGAGCAGAAAGGAAGAGGAAGAAGAAGAGGGAGAGGAGTCAAGGGAACTTGAGTCAAAACACCAAATATAATTATAAAACAATTACCATAATGACATAATGTAGGGGCTATTGGTGAAGCGCAATCACTAAGAATTAAACTCACACATATATGGGACTTGAAATGTGTCAGAGACAGGATTAAGGAAAGATGCATAAAAGTTAACAACTCATTGTCATTTTGAGCCAAATGTGTATCTATTTTGACAATAATTACATGCCTATCTTACACTACATAATGAAAACAAATTCTATAAATGAAAAGCCTAATGTACAAAGCAAAAATTAAAACACTTACTAAACATTTCAATAGTTATTTGATGCAGTAACCTTATGGACTTTTGGTAAGCAAATACTCATGTTTGGGTGTCAAAGTTGCACCATAAAATAACATGCATTTTATTATACGTATGAAAATTAAATCTTCTTTCATCAGAAAACATTACAAAGAGTGAAAAATGTAAATTACAGATTATGAGAAGATATTTTTAAACCATATAGTCGGCTTTTTTAACCTACTCATCTGTGGATGGACACTTTGATTGAATATCTTGGTTATTGTGAATGATGCTGCAATGAACACAGGAATTTAAATAGCTCTTTGATTTTCTAGTTTCCTTTACTTAGGGTATTGACTAGTAACAAAATAGCTGATCAAACAGTACTTTTAATTTGTGTTTTGAAACCCTCCATACTGTTTTCTATAATGACTATACTTATTGAATTGTTACTAACAAGTTATAAGAGCTTCTTTCTCTCCAAATCCTCTCTAGCACTTGTTATTCTTTGATTGTAGCCATTCTAACTAGGATGAGGGGCTCATTATTATTTTGACTAGCACTTTCCCGGTTATTAGTGAAATGACACAGGTTTTTAATGTATTTGTTGATCATTTGTATGTTTTCTTTGGAGAAATACTAACTCAGATAATTTGGGTATTTTTAAAAGTTGAATCATTTGAGGTTTTGCTTTTGGTGCTGTTGAGTTTTTTCCAAGATCTTTGCAAAGTCTGTCAGATGAGTAGTTGGCACATATTTCCCTCCTTCAGCAGGTTGTCTTTTAAGTTCATTGATAGTGGTCATTGCTGTACAGAAGTGTTTTGGCTCGACGTAATCCCATTTGTGAATGCTTGATTTTGTGACTATGCTTTAGGGGTCTTAGCCAAAAATATTCATTCCTTACGCTGACGTCGTAAGTCATTTTCCCTATGCTTTCTTCTTGTAGTTTCATGTTTTACATTTAGGTCTGTGATACATTTTGAATTTTGTAACTGGTAAAAAATAGACTTCTAGTTTAGTTCTTCTGCCTGTGGATATCCAGTTTTTCCAGCACAGTTATTGAAGACATTGTCCTTTGTTCATTGTATAGTTTTGATGCCCTTGATAAAGGTAATTTAACCGTAGATTCATGGGTTTTTTTTATTGGTTTTTGATTCTGTTCTTTTGGACTCTGTGTTGGATCTCACACAAGTATCATATGTGTAAAGTGCTATAGCTCCATAGTATGTTTTGAATTCAGATATGGAAATGTCGCCAGCTTTGTTCTCTGTGCTCCAGATTGCTTTAGTTATTCAGTGTCTTTTTTGCTTCCACATGTGTCTAACATCTTTTTCTATTTCTGTGAGAAATAACCTTGATATTTTTTATACTATTACTTTGAATCTATAAATTGCTTTCAGTAGTATGGACAATTAAAAAACATTAACTCCTTTAATCATCCAACATCCAAAATTATTTTTCTTTTTTTT
>NW_004955592.1:588422-602605 GCF_000276665.1 Chinchilla lanigera
AAGGGCATGTCCTTTTCACCCCAAGAGGCAAACTGCTGAGTCTCTTAGCCAAACCTCTAGATTCCCCAAGTTGACACAATGTATCAACCATAACAATTGTACATATAGTTCACTTTCTTGCTTAAATTCATTCCTGGGTATTTTGTTTTATTTCATTCATGTTGCTGTGACTGGATTGCTTTCTTATTTCATTCTCAACAAGTTTTTTTTATTAAAGTTTAAAATGCTGCTTATTTTTATACTTAATTTTGTATCTTGCAACTTTTTTCTCCTCTTCTTGTCTGGTAAAATATAATTTTATATATATGTGTCCATACCTGTCTTCTTTGTGATTGATTCAATTTTTTATATTCAGAATGTTTTTCTCAATCTTGAGATAAGATAAATATTTTGTTCTGAGTATTTCTTTATGTTTTCTTTGTTTGTTTGTTTGTTTTTCTTCTGGTACCAGGAATCAAACTCACGACCTCATGCTTGCCAGGCAGGTGCTGTGCTGCTGAGCTAAATCCCCAGCCCCTGAGTATTTCTTTAGTTATGACTTAATTTTGCCAAAAACTACTTAAACCTTATGAGCTCATCTTGGCAAATGGTGCTAAGTGGGGGTTTAGATTTTTTCTAGTTAATCAAATTCCAAAACTCCAGATACTGAATAACTATCTTTTCCCCATTGATAACTAGCATCTACTTTTTCATATTTTAAGCCCTTATATAAATTATATTAATTCACTTTTTTTACTTACAACAAGCTTTGGGCTTGGGGTTTAACTATGTGAATGGTATAGGCTTAAAGTGCTTTATTAACTGGGGCTTGCATGATATGGGGAACAAAGGGAGGAATGTGAATTTCCCAGGACTATGAGCTTGGGATTCTGCCTCTTTATTTTTTCACAGGGAAAAGCCTGCAAGTGTCTCCCTGATTTGAGAAGTAGTGTCTCCCTAGAGAGAACTAGGGCCTGACTGCTCAGGAAGTACACTGGTTATTCCTAAACAAAGTTGATTTTCTGCTTCCTTTGCAAGAACGGGTCAATTGAATGTTTCCCTTTACCAGATATAGATCACATCATAGAAAATAAGTGGCCTCTGCCATTTTAGCCCTTGTCTCAGAGATTTTGGAACCAGGACCCTGTTTGGAGTGATGTCTCTGGAGAGGCATAACTCACATCTCATAGAGGAGAGTCATGAAATGGAATGAAAGAAGAGGAATCAGAAAGCTGATTCTGTTATCTAGCTTGTCCCCATATCAGAAGAAATTTTGTATCAGCATGCAAGACTGTGCTTCTCTCACCTGATTTTTATTCAACTGCCAAAAAAGGATTCAAAAAGCTATAGGAGTAGCACAACTATCAGGTAGAAAATAAAGGTAGAAGAACCAGGCTTCATCACCCTGCTGTGATTGATCAGTCCATAGGAGCAGGGACATTGACAAAACATCATTAAGTCAAATTTGGCATTGCTGTTATTTCTCAGATCAGATATTCCAACTTTTGAACTGAGACTAGGGATGTGATTTTTAATTACTAGCAAAGCTACTAGACCTTTCTGTGTATGCATCAAAGAACCAGAGGACTGTCCCATTGAGTAAGCATTAAGGGCACAAGGACATGATTCAAAGAGCTATATATTATATCCCATAAACTAAAAAGAAAGATATAAAAATTCTATTGAGACTTAAACATCATTCTTGAAAAGCACATAATTTATTGGGTAGAGAGCCACTTCATTTCAGAAGTACAGGGGCAAGTTCAGAGACGTGGTATGCAAAGTGTGTTCAGGAAAAAAACCCAGCTGTACTGCAGTTAGGAGAGAGAGAAACAGTACTTGTTGAAATGGTAACAAGAGGGCAAATTTTACAGCACGATTTAAACATTATTTTTACTTGTTTTTTTATTAGTATATATTAATTATTCACAGTAATGAGGCCATTGTGACACTTTCATACATGCACACAACATATTTTGATCATCTCCTTCCATCCCCTTCCTCTTCTCTAATAGTCTCCATTCTACTTCCACGTTCTCTCTCTGTCTCTGTCTGTCTGTCTCTGTCTGTCTCTGTCTCTCCCCTTGCCACTTCATGATTTCACATGTGAGAGAAAACATGTCATATTCACCTTTCTGAGGTTTGCTTATTTCACTTAACATGATGAACCCCAAAAACTGAAGATCAAAAGCATAAGTAATCTAATCATTAAATGGGAAAATGAACCAAATACATACTTCTCAAAAGAAAATGTATCAATTACCAGTAATTTTATGAAAAATGGTCAACATCTTTGCCATCAGGGCAATGTAAGTAAAAAGTACACTGAGATCTGCTTTCACCCCACTTGGAATAGCTTTCATCAAGAATTTAAAAAAATAATTGTAGAGGTTAGCATGAATGGTCACACTGACTTTGGTAGCCACCTGAGGGACTGGTGTGGCACACCTCTGACTGTGTTTAAATAGATCAAGGAAGTGTGGCCTGGGAGTTTATGTTTGGTGCCTTGCTCCTTCCTCTCTGGCTCTCTAGCCCTAGTATGCTTCCCAGCTCCCATGAACTCAGCATCTTTCCTCTGCTGTGCTCTCCTGCCATCGTGTAACCAAGACACATGTAATCAACTATAGAAGACCCTGTTACCTGCCTTTTGTACTTCTTCCTAAAAACCTATGTAAGCACCTGTTTTACTCCAAGACCGGGCTGGTAATTTGGACCTCTTTGTCCTGGAGCCCATTAGCATAATAAAGCTGTTTGTCTTCCAGAGTTCCTCAGTGCAATGTCATCTCCCTGGTCTAATCCCAAGTTTGGCAATAATGTGACTAACTGAGCTGTGAAAATTTATCTCCCCTATTCCTGTGCCCATTTATTCAAATTCAAGCCTAAGTGCCCCTGTGTCCTTTGAGGTCCAAGGTCACCTCTTGCAGATGATCTGTGAGGTTAGTAATGGCCACCCAAGAAGAAAAAGGACCTTCTAAAAGAAGCATTAAGCATATTTCTTATTTTATTGTTTTATTCAGTCAGGTTCACAATGTAAGAAGTAAAACAAGGAGGAAGTTGGAATATTTAACAAGGAAACATGGAGGGTAGATGCAAGTTGGAGTCCGAAGCCAGCTGATAGGAATCAGGGGAGATATGAGCTTTTAGACCAAGGGAGGCTAAACAAATCTCAAGTTGTCTTCCCTGGAACTTCTCAGTCTTTGAGGCAGACCTACAAGATGATACATTCTGTAGTTTGCTTTCCTGAATGTTGCTCTTCAAGATTAAGGCTCATCCTCAGCAGCAGCCTCCAGACTGCTGGCCACTGCCCCCGCCACAGCAGCTGGAGCCCCCGGAGGGCTGGCTGCAGCAGCCAGAGCTCTGGTGTCTGTGGCGGTGGGACCTGCGGGGCCTGTGGTGGCTCAGGCAGCAGCCACCACCCCCGGAGCTGTGGCAGCCCCCAGAGCTGGAGCCACAGCACCCACCAGAGCTGACACTGCAGCAGGAAGAGACTGGGGGGCATTTAGGGGGACACTTTGGGGGGCAGTTTGGTGTAGGACACTTGGGAGGGCACTTGGGGGTGCACTTGGGAGGAGGCTGGCACTGCTGCTGGTTCTGCTGGCAGGACATCGTGGTAGGTAGTGGTTCAGGAGCTGAGGGAGAGGTAAATTCAGGTTAGATGCAGGAAACAGGCCACCCTGCCCACTCTTGCCCTTTCTACTTCATTTCTACTAAACATACTTTAGTTTTAGTGTCAGTCACAGAAAACAAATCCCCAGCACTGTTATCCTTACTAGAAGGAGATCATCATTTGCCAAAGAGAAAATAACTATCATTATAAGGTGCAAAGCACAGATTTATGTTGTCTAAACATTGAAATTATTGTATAAAGACTAATTTAGAAGTGAAATAATTCCTTGATACAAAAAAATATCCTGTCAACATTCTAAATAGTTCTACATCCAGACATATGCAATCCAAATAAAAAGGGATCATAGCCATTTCCTGACCTGCTCACTCTGTGAAGGCAGAAGCTGAGGATAAATAAAGGCCTGTACAGAAGATCCTTGACTCACAGCTGGACCCCCTGATGTTCCCAGACACAGCACCTCTTGCTTGGTCTACAGATTATTTTACTCCCTGTGTTCTTTCAACTGTGAAGCTCTTAAAATATATTCCCAGGCCCCTTCCCATACCCGTGTGTGCATCAGCTTCCATAAGAGCTCCTTGGACCCCCTCCTTGTTTTCAGAATTCCTGTCCATAGTTATATATTGCAGTGGCATCTCAAGCTCAACTAACTCTCTGGAATTCTTTTAGGGTATTAGCCGCTATTGTCACTCCCTCCCTCTAAGAGTTCCAATCAACTGAGGATCTGCCAGTTCTCAAAGCCCTGGGAAGGAATCACAAGCCTCCCTTTGTTCTCACAGTAGAGCAGTCTGCTTCTCGCTCCAGCCCTCAGGGTGCTTCCCAGCCTCCTCTCCTGCTCTGGTCTGAGAATCTCCTTAAGAAACTCTGCTTCCATTCCCAGTGGACACTTACCGAAGTCAAGGAGCTCAGAGTTCGAGTTCGTGGATACCTCAGGAGGTGAGTGGATGGAAATGCTTTGTCCCTGGACCCTTTTATCCTAGCCTCAGGCTCTACCTCAACATGTGAGACAGAAGGAAGACACGTGAGGACCCAGTTCCAGCCACCCACGTGATGCTATAACTGGTGATGACTGGGTGCTCCTCCCTCTGTGTGGGTCAGGGAAATTCTATACTCCATGCCTATTTCTCCTAGAATTGCTTGACCTCCCAATCTTGTTTTTATAGTAGCTTCACCTCCCAGAACCTCTCCTTGGATTTCTTTGATGGTCTGCTTTGACATAGAAATCATAAAAGCCTCTAAACATCCCAGCTCTCTATATTTAGCACAACCTAAAATAATCAAAGTCACATAAAAACATGCATTTCACCAGATTTTATGTCTGCTTTGACATAAAAATTACAGAATCCTCTAAGTATCCCTGGTGTAGCCCATGCTGAGTATGTGTGTGTGTGTGTGTGTGTGTGTGTGTGTGTGTGTAACCATGTGTGTCTGTCCACTCCAGTGAAAGCTCAGATTAGGAGTCAGAAAAACCTGGTTCTGCCATGTTTGAGCTGTGGGACCTTGTGAAAATCAACCAGACTTCATATTCTATTCCATGAATATTACAATAGAAACAGTGGGAATTGGGGCTGGGGATTTAGCTCAGCGGCAAAAGCGCCTGCTTGGCAAGCGCAAGGTCGTGAGTTCGGTTCCCGGTACCCGGAGAAAAACGAGAAAAAAAAAAAAAGAAACAGTGGGAATTAGTCCTCAAAGTATTGTGAGGATTAACAGGATTATAGAAGAACAGTGCCCAGCCTGTAACAGGAGACCCTCATGAACTATCAGCACATCTGCAATTAAAAAAGAATGAATGCATTTTTAGTTTTTAGATCACAGCGGTTTTCCGGGAGAGCAGTATCTGACTTTTTAAATGACCATTTTTCAGCTAAGAGCTTTTGCATATTTTCATAAAGGAACAATTCTGTGGAGATACTCGAGAGAAGAGCCATACTGTGTGGCAGAATAAAAATGTGCTTTCCAGGGTCTTGCACATTAGAAGAGAGCGCACTCCATGAATGAGCAAACAAAGAGGAGAAGAGACGTGAAATGTTTCAAGTCTGGGACACTCATGTGGTGCGGGACCCTATGGAGAACATCTCTGAGGAGAGGAGGCAGAGCAGCTGTAAAGAAAAAGACTGAATTGCAACAAGAACTTTTAGTGTTTCTGCTTCATTTTTACATGGACAGGAGTTTTGTCTGAATTTTTTGTTTACATTTTGTTTTCCATTTGAACACTTTAAGATAAATCCTAATGACAATGTGAGATATAATATGGAAGGGGTAACCCTTCCATATTATAAAAAGAAAAAAAAAAACAAATAAAAGAAGTAACTAGATGAAAGCAAATTAAATCTAGAATTAATTATGTGAAGGAAGTTCTTTCTTCAGGAAGTATCCAAAAGAATCTCCCTGAGTATGGGATGAGGCAGATACCCAGTGACTAAAACCTATAACTAGGTCGTAATGGGCAGGGAGACACAAGATCTAGTGAATTCTATGTTTTCATGAGACTTTGGTTATTCTAGATTATAATATTTAGCTGATAATATCTGTGCATCTATATGTATATACATGCATATATAGATACATAGACATACAGAGATATAGCCACAAGAATAATGATGTCCATGGTCCTATTAACAAGGTATCAGATATCTACAACTGTGTGGTCTTCCCTGAAGTTGCACTCTCTCCCATCTGTACAGTTTCTCATTGATTCTAATCTTTGCTGGAATCCCAAAATTATTTCTCCTCACCATTCTCTACTATAGAAATAATTACCACTGACCATCAAGAAGGAAGTCTCATCTGGGGCTCCAGGTTGTGCTCATGATCCACACCTTTATCCTTCGACTGAGAGCAAACTTCTGTGCAAAGCATCCTGTGCAAGTTCTCCAGCTTCTCCATTTTCCCCGATACAGCTTGTTTATTAGCTGAACTTTGAACATGGTCCGTTCTACTTCCACACTTCATTCCTCCATCTTTTCCTCTCAGAGACAACATCATTCAAATCCCATTTGTTCTGTTATGATGTATGTGACATATCTTAACATGAGATTCTGGTAAATCTTTTGACAGCACAACTTGAATCTTATATTTCAAATTTCCCATTAACAACTAGTACAAAATTTTGTGCATATGGATGGGTCTTAAACTTCTAATTTTTTTCCCACTAGCATTAGCATGATGTCATAGTTTACAAATAGCTGTTCTGTGTGATGAAGGTCATCCTCAGGTGGAACCACACTCTGAAACAGGCACAGTGATGTGAGCTGGCCACATCACCCTTCAGGAATCTACCACCCTCTTACCCGGTATGACATTTGTTCAGGTTTTCCAATAGACTTAGTTATGGGGAAGTGGCCAGGATGTCCTTGCCTGGGTGTATGTGGAAGCCCAGTTCTTGGGTCTTGGAATGACGGGGAGGTCATCTGGTTCATGTTTTTGTTTTGAGACAGTGTAGCAACTGAACTATCCATCTCCTTAGACTTGGATGACGTCAGCATTATGATGATAACGTCACTGAAGCTGAGCCTTATGGATGGCTTTGAGATGATCTATTTACCTAGCCAAGGTTTTCTGAGGTCACTACTCATTGAACCAGTCTGTTTCTTACATTTTTATTCTCTTATCTATCTAAGTAACAACAGATATCACTGCTGAGATCCTAAGTCAGAAAATCACACCAAAATAATCTTTTTCATTTTCCCTCCTCTGAACCACTAACTAGCATGGAAATGAATTCAGACTTTTGTCCCCCAGAAAATCTTTCTTTTAAATCATGTTTGGTGAATGCTACTCTAGAAATAACAGATGATATAGTTTTTTTAAATTATTAAGCTATGAAAGTTATACTATCAGTTGTTTTTGATGTTTTAAAGTGTGCCATACATTTTAACAATATATAAAGAAAACCATGAATAAATTAAATTATTTAAAAACAAAATCTACATGGCAGCAAATAACACATATAAGGTAAAAAAATGGACAGTCAAGTAGATAAAAATACAAAATACATATCACATAAATAATTAATATCACTGTTATATAAATAAACCTTTCACATTAAAAGTAAATAAAACTAAAATAAAACTAACAGGTAAAAGACTCAGATAATCTGTTGTCTTACACACACACACACACACACACACACACACACAGAAAGGACAGATGTTCAACTTTGCTAACATTCAAACTGCTACAGCAAACAGAAACACCGAAATGACACCCAGGATTTGGAGGCAGATTTATTTTATGTTGATGGACACTGATTGGGCTCACTCCCAAAATATCAGGTCCTGATCTCTGGTGGTCTAGGGCTTTTATATGCTGCACAAATAGGAGATACAAAGGCAACAGAGAAGAGCCTGGCAGTTCTGATTAGCTAACAGGGTGTCTTGGTTACTTTTTTCTCGTGGCTGGGATAAAACACCTGACGCCCAAAATTAAGGAAGGAAAGGTTTATTTCGCTTACAGTTTGTAGAGGGTTCAATCCATACTTGGCAGATTATAAGAGTGGCACGTGGCAGAGGGCAGCAGCTACTGGCACAGAACACAGCTAAGCAACCACCACACCAGTGCGGAATGGGGGAGGAATGCCCCCAAGCACTCTTTCCTCTCCCTTACATATGCAAACTATCCACTCCAGGGCGGGTGCAGCTCTCACACCCACAATCAAACTCTAACAGCCTGCCCCATTTCCGCATGAGGCTTTGGGGGGACACACAGACCTAAACCATAACACAGGGTGAGATCATCAGTTACAAGGCTGGATTAATGGTCATGGAGCTTGTTGCAATCAGGCATTCTGAATATTTTGTGACACTGTCATGGTTACAGGGATCAAGAAAGTAATTACAGAGCTAGGCAGTTTCAAAAAGAACAAAGTTTTAAAAGGAACAAATTCTCTTCTACAGTTTTTCACTTTCAAAACAAATACAAAGAAATCCCTTGTATTGGGAAAGCAGGTTGTTCAGATTCATTTATGTATTCCAAATAACAATGACTAGAACACTAATCAAACTGAAGATGTGTGAGAACTTGTCACCATGTACATTCATATTTTGGGATGACAACGTAAAGTAGCACAACGGTTCTGAATGTCAGGATATGAGTAGTAATTTGCGCTGAATTTAGACTTCAGAGAAGTGTATCCTTTCATATAATAACCGTTCTTCTTAGCACTTAGATGAAGAATATAAAAGTTGTGATACAGGAGAGAAGAATGTAAAGAGTATTTTAGACAATAACAGGTCACCAAGATAGTAGGATATAAAATCAATACATGACATACAAATTATACTCAATGACACCAGCAAAACTATGGAAACAATGGTTTCATAAGGGAACCAGTAGATACCAAATAACGTTTTGATAAACCTAAGTATCTAAGTAGTCTCAAAATATGCCCCATACATTACGAAGCGTAACTACACAATTAAGAAATCTGGAGGACATCACATTTAAACCAAGTGCTCAAAGTAACATCATCAGGGATGAGACAATCAGTCATGTGAGACTTGATGTCATGGCCTGAGGACATAGCACTGCTTTTGTGGGATCCCTACAGGAATGCATGATTTGAATCTAGTTAAAAAAGAATCAACATACAAACCCATGCTGAAGGACATTCTACCAAACCAATGGTTTGTTACAAAAGGTCAAGTTCATGAAAGGTAAAATGGAAAGTTTCTCACATATTGGAGGACCCTGCCAAATCACAGCAACTAAATGCAATTTTGGGTCCTGGATTGGATTCTTAACCATTAATTTTTTTTTTTCAATTTTCATCACCTTAATGAAGGTAAAGGCAATGAGAATGAACATAGACTGGAAGACAGTAGGGAAGGATCCTAGGAGAAAAGAGAGAAAAAGTGACACTCTCAGAGAAAAATATACATGAATTCCTAAGTCATCAGAGAGTGCTTAGGAAGGATCTTACAAATATCTTAGATGTGGAAAGAGCTTTGGTCTGATTGCTCCTCTTATGCAACAGATACACCAGGCAAAGAACCTGTAGGAATAAGCCAAAAGTGAGACATCTTCAGCTGGAGTGCAGGCCTCTCTGAGGACTGGAAAATCCATGCTAGACAGAAACTTGGTAAGTGTCTTGGCTACGGGAAAAGCTTTTATGAAAGTTCAAATTTCATCACCCATAGAAGAAAATACAAAAGAGAAGACACTTATCAAAGAAGTAAGTGTGGAAAAAACTTCAATCTGAGCTCAAGCCTGTAATTCTCCTGAGAACTCAGACAGGAGAAAAGCCCTGTCAAGTGGGAGAAAATGGAGACAGCATTGATGAAAGTTTTCATTTCAGTATGTATGGGAGGATTCACATGGAGAAGAGACCCCATGTGTGTCCTGACTGTGGAAAGTTTCAGTAAGAGTTTCTAGTTACGTGCACCTCACTAAAGCCACAGAATAGAAACCCAGTGAGTGTTACGATTGTGCTAAATGCTTCAGGAAAAGCTTTTCCCTTAATAAGCACCAATATAATCCATGCCCAAGAGAAAATGTCAGTTAGTGTCTATGCAAATCTGAAGATATACAAAGGAAAGAACTTCAATACATGTACCCTTTCAGAAGTTTTCCAATAATGAGACCCTCCTGTGCCCAGCCGTTGCAGGGATTATGCCGTTGTTCATTCCTCCTGATTCTCCCAGATGTGGAGTCAAATCCCCAAGGCAGCCATTTTAAGAATGAAATGAAAATATTCCAGCCCTTCTCCTTGCCTTCACCTGAGTTGATGGATAGCACCTTTTTTCTCCCAGTGTTCATATTGTTCCCTTACTGGAGGAGACATGAATTTGATGTGCATCCTCCTTCATTCAAATTGTCATGCAGCTGCATTTGACCTGGAAAAATCCATTAGAGCAGCATTTTGGGGGAAAAGTCATGAGACTTTTTTCATTACGTCCAACACTTCTTTTCACAAGAATGGAAATGCTGGAAACACTGATTCATTCTGCTCACTTAAGCCTGTGCTCAAAATGACATATCTGTCAGACATACGCTTCATCTAACTTAAAGAAGGAGAAGTTAGTGTTCCTCTTGGTTCTACTATGAACTACTTGGTAAAGAACTAGATATTTTAGATACGGAAATAATGTATAAACCCTGGATTTTTTAGATAGTTCCAACTTCTAGAAGGATTGGAGCAGAATACCACTAGATTTACAGCATCTAGTTTTGTTTCTGCTCTATTACCTGAATTTCACTTGTCCCTTATGGTGCAGAATCCAGAAGAGTAAGGCAGCTTTCTGTGGTGACATGGAAAACAGTTAAAGCTGCCATTTGCGAATTA
The DNA here is from genome assembly GCF_000276665.1 of Chinchilla lanigera. Classification (NCBI taxonomy): domain Eukaryota; kingdom Metazoa; phylum Chordata; class Mammalia; order Rodentia; family Chinchillidae; genus Chinchilla; species Chinchilla lanigera. The sequence continues at coordinate 599,309 of NW_004955592.1, forward strand.
TCCATATTTCACTCACTACAAACCCCACAGGTACTCAGTAGTAACAGGGAATGAGCCAAAGCCACTGTTGCATTCCAATTTATGGGGGAAAAGAGCCCAGTTTTTGTCAGTAACACTTTACCTTAATGGCAGGAAAAATGGGAGTGTCTTTCATCAGCACAGCTAGCAGCACACGCACACATGCACATGCGCGCACACACACACACACACACAGAAAGGATTTCTTCAAACAAGTGAAATTACTGATCTTTATAATAAAATAGTACTCAAACTAATTGATTCTGTTCATGATAGAATGATAAGCCCTGTACAGCACAAGTTACCCAGCCCTACCCTTGTCATTACAGTTAAAATATATGACACTAACAGAGGCAAATAATAAGTGCATATGTATGCCTCATCCAGCACAGCTCTCGAAGTTCCAAGGGATGGAGGAAGGATGGTGAGAGGGTGGAGAAATAAAGATAAGAGACAGAAGGCTGAGGTCAGATGGAGCCCACTCTCCTGATGAGAGCATAGGAACTGCTTGACCACCATACCAAGTTTATGTATACATTTGGCAGGTTGGTGTCATGTGACACCCCTTTGCCTAGCAACCTATTGCTTGGATTGTCCCAGGGTTTGGTGTTCTCTGGACTGAAGCAGCTTGCTCACATGGCTTGCCTTGGAGGCTCTTTGTTCTTGGACTCAGCTTGCCTCACCCCTACACATGTGATCAATTTCCAGCTTTAGCTGCACCCTACATATGTATAGTTCAGTACTTTTAGAAAGATCTACAACTCTAGGAAGTGACACTATGCAATACAAAGTGACATATGCTATATAAAATCTGGGAAACACTTTTCTTCATGAAGCAGGAAGTATTCAAAGGAAGGATGGTTACTAGGTAAATCAGGATTTGAACTTTCCAAAGCTGGGTGCCAACTGAGTGTTGAATAGATGAAAAGTGGGGAAGCAAAGGGCAAACGATAAACTGTGAAGAAGCTCATACACAGCTTGGAGCAACACAAATTAAAGCAATAGATGACATGAGCTGTGCAATAGGGAGACAGTCTCTTAGCTGAAGCATGGAGCGAGTATCAGGGTCGATCATCCAGTTGTCAGCCATCATGTATAGAAAGTCAGATACTGTGCTTCATGTGGAGGCCCACTTGCATAGCTCTGCTTGAAAGAACATTTGGCCCTACCTCCATGTATTGCTATGCACAGAGCTGGCTAGGATGTTTCCTTATTCCTTCAATTGGCTTTAAGCAAAACAAATGGGTCTAGCTGAGGTGTTGATGTGTAGTCTTTGAAGCAATGCAACAGGTCAATGATGCCCAACCTGTAGCTCCCAAGTACTATGTGTGAGCTTGGCCTAGTGATGCCACAATGTCTACTGAGACTGAGCTTCATGAAAGAAGCTGTGACATCTCAGGGCATGATTACACATCAAAACTGAAGCACCAACCCCAAAACACTAGATACTGCCCAAGTCTGTGATATGCAGATTACTCTTTTTGTGTCTCTTTTTCTGCATATTGCAGAGGTAATTTCAGGCCTCCTATCTAGCAGAGCTCACAGCACTCACATACTTCCTGCCTTTCTCACAGTCACATATCCCCAAGCCACTCCCCTCTTCACAAATTAACAAAACCAGGGGTTCAGCCCTGGGTCAAGAACTTTGTTCCAGTTAGCCATTGTTCTGACTGGACTTAGGACTCCCTTGGCTCCCCAGCTACATATGCCTTAATGTCTTTATTCTCCCCATGGATTGCACTGGAAGTGGTAGATTGGATTTAATTTATTGGAATTCCAATGACTTTCTCCTGGGATTACAAATATAAGCTTCACCTGACCAAGACAAGGGCCAAGAAGGGCCTTCTATTCTTCATTTCTTGATGAAATGGCAGGTTGGCACTGGGGGAAAAGGAACAGTTTTAGGGGTGAGCTCCACTGGGAGAGAAAGGTCAGAAACTGTCATATGTGTATGGACAGTTTAGGGGAAAGATGAACATGGCCAGGTGGTCCAGTCCTGGACACATAGCTGTTCCACATTCATATTTAGTTAGATAGTATCTTCAGAATGAAATGTGGGAGAGCAGCTGAGAGCTACAATATTCCACAATTCATACTTCACCATGTTAGACAAGAGAGGTCCCAGTGTTGAGGAATCTTAGTACAAAGATCCTCCTAATGTGGATTAGGAATTAAGGGAAGATGGCACCCTAATTAGGTATTTCAATTAAGCAAAACCAGAGAAAGCAAGAAACCCCAGTCTGAAGGAATTCTTCCATGTGGAATGGCACTGGAAGTGTACTGCACTGTCCAGAAAACTTAAGGATCACTGACTTTAGAGTATCTTTTCAGTCTTTATGGAAAAAATACTGGCTGTGGCATCAACAGCTATGAATTCTGTGTGGTTTCTTCTGTGTGACTGAGCCTGCTTCAGGTTCTTCTAATGCAAAGCACAATACTGTGTATACCTACCCTGCCTCTTAAGGATACCATATTAATAAAACTTATGCCTGCAAAGTTATAAAATGTTTCTTTTGTTTGTTTGTTTTGGTTTTTCTCTGGTACCAGGGAACCGAACTCACGACCTTGCGCTTGCCAGGCAGGCGCTTTTGCCGCTGAGCTAAATCCCCAGCCCCTATAAAATGTTTCAGTAGAGAGAATACTATTGGGAAGAGCTGGAATGTTTAAATGGCTGCAGGTACTGTGGTCTCTGGACATAATACAAGGAAAATGATGTAGGAATAAAGATCAGTCAAGAAAACAAAGAATGTAGATCTCTAGTTTTTTTTTTTGTTTGTTTGTTTGTTTTTTTCGGTTTTTCTCTGGCACCGGGAACCGAACTCACGACCTTGCGCTTGCCAGGCACGCGCTTTGCCGCTGAGCTAAATCCCCAGCCCCATCTCTAGTTTTATTGTTTCACATCATGCTAGGCTCTGCAAAAAAAGTAAGCTCCATAGGGAGAGACATAAGCTTTGTACTTTAAGTTACTCAGGGCTGCCTTACATATGGTAAAAAGGGCAGTGAATGTGCTGGGGAGAAGGTGATGCTCCTGGATTTGAACACTGGAGGATTTTCTAGGCCTGAGCTCAGCTCCAGGTCCTCTCTGCAACACGGGCAGGTCCAGCAGGAACGTGTGGAGGAGGCAACACTTGCTGCCTTCAATTCTGCTCGTCTAGTTACAGGAGTTACCTCAACAACAGCCTCCAGAGTGCTGGCTGCTGCCCCCGCCACAGCAGCTGGAGCCCCCGGAGGGCTGGCTGCAGCAGCCAGAGCTCTGGTGTCTGTGGCGGTGGGACCTGC
>NW_004955592.1:602705-685286 GCF_000276665.1 Chinchilla lanigera
CCAGAGCTGACACTGCAGCAGGAAGAGACTGGGGGGCATTTAGGGGGACACTTCGGGGGGCATTTTGGTGTAGGACACTTGGGAGGGCACTTGGGAGTGCACTTGGGAGGCGGCTGGCACTGCTGCTGGTTCTGCTGGCAGGACATCTTGGAAGGCAGCAGTTCAGGACCTGAGAAAGAGTCAAATCCAGTCAGAGCAAGTCACAGACCACCCTGCACACTCCTATCTTTTCTGATTCTTTTCTAGTTCCTTCATTTTGATGAACTACTTAAGTATAGCCCTAGATATTTAATCAGTGGGTGTTTTACTATTTCTAGCAATTCAGTAAATACTTTTGCAATGTCTCCTTTTAGTCTCAATTTCTTTTTAAGATGGTAGATTATCATTATGTCTTTTACAAAGAAGGAAACCTGATATGTAAACCACATGAAAACCTTGCCAAATGAAACACATAGGAAGTTAAGAAGGCAATTTCTCCACCCTGCTACCCAGATCCCTGGAACTGTCTAGTTTAGGAACATGAGCATGTAAACACTTTCTTGAACAAAGCGAATGAAGAAGTCTCTCTTGGAGTAATTTAACTGTAATTTTGTTCTGCAAAATCTTAGTAATGTTCTTAGAGATTGGCTGCTATCACCAGCTCTTTCTGTTCAGAAGAACCTGAAATACAGCACTTTATATACGCGGACCTGCGACTTGAACTGAGGCACCCTGCTCTATTGAGCCTGGCACTCTGCTATTCTAGCATACTGAGGCCTCATACCAATCTCATGGTACTGTGATTCTCAACCTGTTGTATCCAGTCTATGGCTATACCACCCTGAACACGCCCAATCTCATTTGATCTTGAAAGCTAAGCACGGCCAGGCCTGGTTAGTACTTGGGTGGGAAACCTGTTATGTCCAACTTCTTAAATTGATACCCAATTCCAGTTCAGATCCATAAATACAGGCATTGCAAAAAGCCCCAAAGGATTCTCTGTTTATCTTTTTCTTTAAAGGTTGCAAACTACTATCTCCAATTCAAGCTTGCTTGGAAGGTTACACTGTCCCTCTCAAAGAGGACAGGGCTTCCTGAGGCTAGCTGTTCTCGTACAGTATGTTGACTGGGAATTCGGTCCCCTCAGACCTTACAGCTCAGCCTGTGGTACATCAGTCGGGCTCAGCAGAAAGGGAGAACCATGCAATTCTTTGGGTTTCCAGTTGACCCACCACCTCCCACCTCTGGCCATTGTGCCCTTCCTCCCTTTGTCTTCCTACTACCTGTCCCCCTTTGTCCATATGGACTCCAGGTCCTGGGGCACCACCCAGCCTCCCCTCCTATTCTCGTTCTGGCATCCCTCCAGAAAAGCTCTCGTTCCTCTACGCAGTGGACACTTACCAGGGTCACAGGCAGCACAGGTCTGTGGGCACCTCAGGAGGTGAGTGGATGGAGGTCCTCTGCCATGAGCCCTTTTATACTGGCCTTGGGCTCTTCCCCAGTTTATGAGACAAGACCTGGGCATGGAACACACTTACAGCCACCCACATGTCCTGTGACCTATACTGAGTTGCATTTCTTCACCTGACAGCTTCCTCTACAAGGCACAAGGAAGCTGCTCACAGTTCAAATTATGACTTAGCAATGAGGGTGAGGTGGAAAAATCCTTACCATCCCTTCCTGTCCTGCTGTCCCTGGAAAGTAGCTGCCTTACTTAATTTTGGAGCCTCAGTTCCCAGCCTCTCTTTTTTCACATCTCAAGTCTTAGCTCTTTGGCTCTGGAAAACCTATTTTGAATCAAGTTTCGTAAAACCCACTAACCCTTTGCTGTCTTACCCCTGAGTATGTGGCTTTGAGTGCATTACAGCAGCTTAGAAACAGCTTATAGAGTCAAACAAACCTTGAGACCCCTGATTGTACAAACTGTTACCTGTATGATCTTATAAAAACTACCTTGCCATTCTTGTTCTTATTAACCCTACAATAGAAATAACATAAAATATCTCTCCAGGGATGTGTGAGAATCCATGAGCTGATGCAAAGGAAGTTTCTGATAGAGTTGATAACATACTAAATTCTCTATAAACAAATGTCAGCACATCAATTTTTTTAAATTATATAAGCTTTCTAAGGAGCATGGATCTGATTAAAAAGTACAAGACCTTTTTGTTGAGGTTCTAGTGAGAATTTAGGAGGAATGGAATGTAATAGAGGAGAGAGAGACACCTGATTTGATCACCTCATTAGAGTGAAAATTCAAAGTTTTCAGGGATTGCATACTTGGGAAAGCTTTAGTAAAATTCACAGATGAGAGAAGGAAAAGGTAGAAGAAACAGATTGTATAAGGTTAAGGCACCACCTGGTATAATAAACCAAGAGAAAGAAATCAGTGAGGTGAGGGGTGAGGAGAGGGAGCCTGCTGAGAAGTAACACACACAGACCCATGTGCGCATCAGGGGCAGGTCCTCCCTTGCCTTTGTCACATACTGGGACAGCAGAGCCCAAGACCCAGATCAAAGAACTTCAGGAACAAACGACCACTCCTATCCACTCACCAGGTGAGGTGCTTACAGACCTCGTGCTGCCGCCCGTGACCTTGGCAAATGTCCACTCAGAACAGAAGGAGGGACTTCTTCAAAGGGATGCTCAGACCAATACAGGAGGGGAGGCAGGGAAGGTCCCTGGGGAATGGTATGGTGCTAGCCTTTTTATTAGCAAAGGAAGCAGTCTCAGGAGGACCAAAGAATTCAGGCAGTAAGGACAGATGAGAAGATGAGGAAAAGCGTAATGGTGCCTTAAGCACTAGGGAAACGAAATCTATCTCTGTTGGATCTCTTCTGAAGGCACTGTGACACTGAACATCACACTAACCTATAACTCCTTTCAGAACAGGAAATTCATTCATTTATTTATTTTTTTTGTCTTTTTGAGACAGGGTCTCCCTGTGCAGTTCAGGCTGGCCTTGAGCTCACTTTGCAGCCCAGGCTGGCCTCAAACTCACAACGATCCTCCTGTCTCAGCCTCCTGAGTGCTGGGATTATAGACGTGCACCACCACACCTGGCTAGGAAGTTTATTTCTAAATGTAGCTATCATCCCTGAAAAATGAGATGAGAATTGTTGTCAGCTGATAGAGGAAATCACAGCTAAGAAACTTGTTTAAACCTTAGAATTACTGGGTCTGCCAAACAGACACAGCCATAATCTTGTGCTGAGACAGTATTTTTTGGTGACTGTCTGCTGAGAATATCAGCACTAGTCTTAGTGGGAAAGCAAGGTGTGAATCCCAAGTTATTTAAATGATGTTTTTCTCCGTTGGTTTTCACAGTCACTCCAATATACTTTGAAACTGTGAATATCTGTGTCCTCAAAGGACAAAATTATCTGGGTAATCTTCCAAAAGGGATGAATATTTTCCCTGAGAAACAATTTGATTGCTAAATGGTTCCCTAGGTTGTTTCCATGATTCATATGTATAATTGCAGTCGAATGTCTTCTTCACTTACTATATATTCAATTTTGAGAAAATTTCCAGAATATCCTTTGGCTTTAGAGTTCTAATTAAAAAGCAGTTGAGGGGCTGGGGATTTAGCTCAGCGGCAAAAGCGCTTGCCTGGCAAGCGCAAGGTCGTGAGTTCGGTTCCTGGTACCGGAGAAAAACCAAAAACCAAAAAAAAAAAAAACAGTTGAAAATGCTTTATGACTTTATATGTAAGAACATTACATTCAAAAGAGTGGATGTGAGAGAATTGGCAGATATTTAGATAAAATGAAATTTCCAGAGATTAATTATTTAGGACTATACTTAAGCAGTGGGACTACAAATGAAACAGCAAGGACATGAGTGGGCAGGGGTCCTGTGTCCTGCATCTGACTGGGCTTGACTCTCTCTCTCAGGTCCTGAATGCCACCCTCCCAGCCAGCCCTCAGGGGCTCCAGCTGAAGGGAGCAGAAGGAAGGAGCAGAAGCCAGCACTTTGGAGGCTGTTGTGGGTCCTGTAATTAGATGAGTGGACTGGAAGGCATCAAAAGACCACATATTTCCTCCTCCTCTTGCCCCTGCTGCTGGACCTGCCCACATTGCTTTCAGAGGACCTGGATGGGGCTGAGCTCAAGCCTAGAGGATCCTTCTGTGATGGAGTCCAGGGCTCTTAAACTTCTCCCTAAGCACTCTTAGTGCCCTCATTCCCAGCATGTGTGACTGTCTTGTGTCCTCTATAAGCACATACCCTATGTCCCTCAGTGGTTTAGTTCTTTGCCTAGCCAGAGGCTATGAAACAATGAAACCAGAAATATGCATTTGCTTTTCTCTAATGATTGTTATTCCTGCTTGTGTCATCATTATTCTGCCGATCTACTCTCAACTCCTTCTAAGGCTTCAGTATCTACAGACTTTCAGGTTGCACACTTGTACCACCAATATCCTTTATAGCAAACTAAAGTACCTTTGGTTCAGAATTCAGTACAATATCCCTTGTGTTTAGCTGTCCTGATTCACCAGTGTCCTTCAGTCTATGATGGTTCTATAGTTTTTAACTTTCCAGACCTTGAGCTTTTGTAAGAACCATTGGTTTGGCAGAATGGCCCACAATTTGGGTTTGTCTGATAATTTTCCTTGACTAACTTCAGATTATACATTTCTGCAAAGATCCCATAAGGTGATGCTACATTCTTCACAGTCATGATATCATGTCTCATAAGATTTCTAATTCTCCCATTCTGGGTGATACAATTTTGACCTCTTGGTTTAGGTGATGTCTTTCAGATTTCTCTACTGCATAGTTACTATTAATAATGTATAGGAACATATTCTGAGACTACTTAAATACTTACATATTAAATACTTGTGTCTTATCAAGTGATTCAAAATTGCCTTTGTGGTCCATTGATAGTTCTTCTATGAAATAAAGTTTACTATGATGTTGTGGTCCCATTGAATATAATACATATTTTATATATTGAATCTATAATGTACATTACTGAGCTCTCATTCTACCTATGAATATTCTTCAAAGAATATTCCTATCATTTATTTCTCATGTATTACAACTTTTATATCCTTTGTCCAAATGCCAGGAGGAACAATTCTTGTGTGAAAAGATGTGCTCCTCATAAATCTAAATTCATTGCACATCAATATGCACACTTTGTCATCCAGAGCAATTGGGCTGATTTAGGTTGTTGCCACAAACCATCACCTATCCTGAGTTTGATTAGTGGTACAACTATTGTTATTTGAAATACATGATAAATCTGAAATCTGCTTCCAAAGTACAAGGTATTTCTTCACTGTATTTTATTTCACTATTAATAAAATTGAACATCTTTCCTCTGTGTATGTGCTTGTGTATGTATGTGAATGTGTGAGAGAGACTACAGTGTCCTTTACTCATTAAATTTTTCATTTTATGTTTGTAATTTTCAAGATTCATCCGTATGTGGGATATGTAGTATATTTTTCTCTACTATTTTTCTTTTTGCTTTAAATGTGGTAGTGGTTGCCATGTAAAATTGTTTTTAAAAATTATCAATGTCTTTATACAATGGGAGAATGTATGGCATTCTCAAATATTTTATATCTTCCTTGGCTTCATCATTAACGGTTTCCTATTTTAGAATATTCTTATCAATTCTAAACTTGAAATTCATCACTGTGCTAGTCTGTGTCTCAGAAGGGAGGAAAGTGAAGGGCACAGAGAAAATTAATTTCGTGTGAGTTTTCTGTCTTATGCTCAGCCATGCTCCCTGCCATTATCAGGATAGATAATAGGTATGTAGATAGAGTGGCAAAGACTTCAGAAAGCCTTCGCTAGATGAAAGCTAGGCTCACTGAATGGATTCAAAGGCATCCATAGCAAATGTCCTACCTGAAGGCTCAGCCTCAACGATGTTATCACCACAGTACTGACTCATCGCCCAATCCAAGCAGATGGATAGCTCAGTTGCAGCCCTGTCTTGAGGCAAAGGCATGAAGCAGATGATCTTACCTCCCCATCATTCCAAGATCAGGAGCTGGACTTCTTTGTCAGCCAAGGCAAGGACATCCTGACCATTTCCTTGGAACTAAGTCCGCTGAAAACCTGAACAAATGGCATACCCGGTGAGATGGTGGCAGATCTCTGCAAGGTGATGAGGTCAAATCACACCACTGTGCCTGTACAGAGCGCAGTGTCCTCTGAGGACAACCTAAATCATATGGAATGACTATTTGTAAACTGAAGTTATACTAATGCTAAACACAGAATATTTAAACATTTACCGCTCATGTATACATATCACTCACTGTATATTAGTGGGGAGTAGGAATTAAGGCTCAAGTTGTGGTGTCAAAGGGTTTATTAAAATCTCATTTGTAGGTTTTGTCACCTGAAGGGTAACAGACCAAGTAAGTTTTGCGAAGGAAAAAATGAAGGAACAAAACATGGGAGAGAGGAGGGAGGACCACTGTCTTAGTTACTTTTCTGTCATTGCTGAGACAAAGTTCCCACACCTAAAGTTAAAGGGGGAAAGCTTCATTTATCTCACAGTTTGTAAAGGTTTCAGTCCATAATTGGCTGACTCCAAGGCAGGGCGCATGGCCGACAGGTATCACAGAGGAGAAAGAGTTTATGGCAGGTAGAAGGTAAGAAGGCAAGAAAAGGATGACCACAGCTCTTTCTGTCCTTTATATTTATCCAGGCTACTTAGAGCAGGTAGCACTCTTAATCTACTTATAAGTATTTTAAACTGAATAGTTGTTTTTTCTTTGTGATTCAGAGACAACAGCAAATAAACCCATGATCTTTGGATTTTTTTCCTGATCTCATCAGAACCTTTTAATGATTATAAAGAAAGGCTGTGAAGCCCTGTGAAAATCACCAGTATTTCATAGTTCTTAGTATCATGAATGTTACAATAAAGATGAAGCTTAGTCTGGCCTTTGCTCTGCCATGAAATACAGCTCAATTCTACTTGTGTTCTACACTCCGTGTGATGTATTATTCAAACGAGATTACAATGCATTTTGTCTCTGCCTGGTTTGGGTTTTATATTTCCTTACCACCACTAATTCAACACTGGATATTTTGACTTCTAAAGCCTCTTATTAACAGTACTAGACTTTATAATTTATAAATGGCTAGTCCTATGACATTAGTCTCCCTCATAGAAAACTACCCTCTGAAACAGGCGTGAGGGGTGTGTGGCCACATCACCCTGGAACATTTACTGCTGTCTCACTGGGTATGCTATTTGTTCTGCTGATCTCATTATTTCAAGAGGTTAGCAAAGGGCGAGTTGTCGGGATATGACAGTGGTTCCTTGGTTTTCCCAATAGGAGGGCTATTCAGAAGGTCAGCTCTGGATTTCTAGAATGGTAGGACTGAGATGCCGCTTTGCCCATGCCTCTGCCTCTAAGCAGGCAATGCCCAAGTCCTCACTGACCGAACTTGTCTGTCAGTGGTGAGTCAGCAGTGAAGAAGACAGGCATCGAATATGTGGCTGTGAGATACGATGGGACAGATATCAGGTCAACCTGAACAACCTTAAGAGCAAATCAGTGACTTTCTGAAGGTTTTCATTTGTGAAAGGTGACTGTTTCATGTAGCTAAATTTCCTTTTTCTTTCTTTCTTTTTGTTTTCTTCTTTGGTAATGGGAATAGAACTCAGGACCTTGCGCTTTCCAGGCGGGTGCTTATGCCACTGAGCTATATCCCCAGCCCCATATAAATTTTCACCATCTCACAGGATATAAGAAAGTACTGCTGAAATCTACTCACAAGTAATTCAAGCTGAATAGTTGTTTTTTCTTTGTGATTCAGAGACAACAGCAAATAAACCCATGATCTTTCGATTTTTTTCCTTATCTCATCAGAATCTTTTAATGATTATAAAGAAAGAACTCATGTAACTTGAAGACACTATTTAAAGAACTCAGTTTAAAACTGGACTAAGGACCCAAATAGATATTTCTCAAAAGACATACAAATGTTCAACAGGTATATGAAAATGTGCTCAGTCTCACTAACCATCTAGAATGCAAATCAAAGTTCAATGAGATAACACCTTGCATTGCTCTCAATGTCTAATATACGAAAGGTAAACGAGAACAAGTGGTGGCAAGGACTTGCCAAAGGGAATCCTTGCATACCGTTGGTAGGAACATCAACTGGTAAAATCATAGAAAACCATAGGGAAGTTCCTCAAAAATTAAGAATAAAACTACATCATAGTCCAGCAGTTCTCCATCTGGAAATACTTTGTAAAACCAAAGAAGGTAAAATTAGTGTCTTACACTTCCATATCAGCTCAGCACTGCTGACACTGGCCAATATATAGAAACAATTTAAATGTCTGTCAATGGATGAACTGATAAAAATGTTATGTATATGTGAGGTGTATATTGGCCTTAAAATGGAAGGACACATGGCCACTTGTGATGTAAACTTAAAGTATATTTTGCTACATGAAATGTGCCGTGCACAGAAAGATAAATATTGCATGATGCCAATTATATGTGGAATCCAAAAAGGTCAAACTCACAGAAACAGAGAGTATAGTGCTTTCCAGGGGTGGGGGGAAAGAGAGGTATGGTGGCATAGTGGTAATTTTAGTTGCACAAGATAAGTGAACTCCAGAGAACTAAAGCACAGCAATGTGACTGTAGCTTAAAATATTTTATTGTATACTTGAAAGTCTCTAGGAAAGGAATGCTTAAGTGCTCTCATTACACAGACAGACAGACAGACACACACACACACACACACACACATACTACCTAATGTGATACATATATTCATTAGCTTGGATCTGGTAAATATTCCACAACAGATATGTATATCAAATCATCAAGTTGTATATTTAAATATATATAGTACCTGTCAGCTGTGCTCTAGTTTAGTTGGAAAATTAAAATAAATTTTGGAGAAAATGTGTTTGATATCACATGTAGAAGAGAATGCAGTTACTATTTTAAATGGCTTCTTTTAAAATTCAAAGTTTTCAGTGTTGCTAGTGTTGTGATTTTTAATCTCATATTCTGCAACGGGGTTGAATGCTCTTATTATGTTCCATCATTATAGCAAGCATTCTTATGCATTTATTCTTTATTCATTATTGTTTATATCATTGGAGAAATCCAATAACAACTTTTGTGTGATGGGATATATGCAAGTAATTAATTTCTTCTAACAAATTTTTCTCAAATGAATGAAAGATCATTCATTCCCAAACACAGAATAAGGGACTATTTGGACACAATCGCAGAAACAGTGAGTTTCATAAGGCTTTTAAATGTTACTAGTCTTGTAAATGGAATAGCTCCCTTTGAAAGAAATTGTTATGTTTCTTCTTTATAAGTGAGTTGGATAGCTTCTACAATATAATTTCAGTGGTTATTGCTATTTATTGTTTTATTCTTTTAAAACAATCAATCACTCATGACCTACCAAATTATTTAGAGGAATATTTACTTTTAAATCTTAATTTATAGGTATGTTATATTAGTAAGGGATATGTGTTGGTTAGCTTTACATTACTGTAACAAAATACCTAAGATACACATCTTATAAAGAGAAAAGATTTATTTTGTCTCACATCTTTGGAGTTTGTACTTCATGACTGATTAGTCCTATTGTTTCATACCCTGGCAAGCCAGCATATCATGGCACGAAGGCACCAACAGAACAAAAGCTTTTCATAATTGCCAGGAAGATAAAGAAAGAGGAAGGAGTGAAGCTCCATGATTTCCTCAAGGAAATGTTCCTAATGACCTAAGGATCCCCCATTTGGCCTCGGCTTCTTAACAGTTCCACCAGTTCCCATTAGTGCTACCCTGAAGATTAAGTGTGTAACAAACACATGGGCTATTAGGGGACACTCGCATCCAGTCCACAACAGGAAGTTGGTCTTATCCCTATCGTGTGTTATATTTTCTTATGTTCAGTCTTATCCTTCTACCTTTTAAAATAGTGTCTTCTTCCACTTGCAGTTTCATAATAATGTGGCTAAATGTGTCAAAACTTTCTTTAATATATTATGAAGTTTTTACTATTTTTAAAACTTTCTCCAAATACTGAGTAAAAAGCAATCAACTACATTTTTGTAGTGTTGCTTGCAATTGTGATTACATGACTGCAATATTTGCTAAAAGTCATTGTGCTATATGTGGAAAGTAAGTGGATTTTAATGTGTGATATTATTATAATATGATACAGAAGTCAAGGAAGAATTTTAGTAGTAAATGTGGGGAGGGGGGCGCACAAATCAAGAAATGATGGTCTCCTGCCATATCTAGAAACGAGGTTAGACATCTGAAGGGTACAAGTTTCTGAAATACCAATGTTCATAACTATTATTGCTTCTGGGTCTTGGTTAAAGGGAAAACAGAATTAGAGAAAAAAGTAAGTATACATAGAAACAAACTTTTGCTGGTTGACACCAAAATCCATTATCTGTCTACGGAAGAGAGGGGAATGATAACGCAAGCAGGAGATGAATGGGTCTCAGAGCCAGTTGGGGAAGAGTTCCAGATTTTAATCATTCCAGTTCAGGCCACAGAATACATTGCCATAGGAGAGGGTAAGGAAGCTTCCAATATTTTTAGGAGAACAGTCTAGACTTCTGGATACAAGGCCAGGGTGATGCCCCAGGCCAGAGCTCAACTTTTGCTTGGACCTCTCAGCCATTCATGCAGCCTCAGACAGAGGAGGAAGTGAAGTCCACTTCAGCAGCAGCCTCCAGAGTGCTGGCTGCTGCCCCCGCCACAGCAGCTGGAGCCCCCGGAGGGCTGGCTGCAGCAGCCAGAGCTCTGGTGTCTGTGGCGGTGGGACCTGCGGGGCCTGTGGTGACTCAGGCAGCAGCCACCACCCCCGGAGCTGCGGCAGCCCCCAGAGCTGGAGCCACAGCAGCCCCCAGAGCTGGAGCCACAGCACCCACCAGAGCTGACACTGCAGCAGGAAGAGACTGGGGGGCATTTAGGGGGACACTTTGGGGGGCATTTTGGTGTAGGACACTTGGGAGGGCACTTGGGGGTGCACTTGGGAGGCGGCTGGCACTGCTGCTGGTTCTGCTGGCATGACATCTTGGTAGGTGAGCAGGAGTTCACGAGCTGAGAGAAAATCAAGTACAAATTAGACCCGGGCCACAGGCCACACTTGGACATTCTACCTCTCTCAATATCACCTGAGCCGTAGAAACATCATCTGTTGTGGTTTTATTTCTGAAGCAGTCTCTATATTCTTACCTTGTCACATTTATCCCTCTGAGTTCAGAATACATGTGTAAGTCACAGAAGAATTGCTGTTGTTATACAACTGCAGCAAACTGAGACCAAACAATATTATAGAACATATTCGAGTCCAAGATTTGTTGGGGGAAATTGAAAGAGGAACAGTATTGCAAATCTCTTTAGACGTTAAAATCGCCCAGTTGAATGGGAATTCCAGGGAAAATATTCTTTAAAAGAAAAGGCAAACATCTCCTCTTGTCATAGCTTATAAGATGATTTTACCATGCAGGTCAGTGTTGCTAAGGATCTAGAGATCGCCAGGTCAGTAAACTCAATCCATAAGAGAAGAGACTAAAAACTCATCAAAACCTGCAGCCCTGGGGCTTGGATCTCAGGCACTTGATGTCATCCCAGAACTCAGATATCCTCAGCTCACAGCCAACTGAGGCTTATGGACTGACATGACAGGCGTAAAGCATGTGATATCCCAATCAGCTCGGGAAATATCAACAAACCCCTCACCTATGGCTCTGTGGGTTTCCTAAGCCCAGAGCAGCACCTGGTGTGCTGCTTTGGCTCCAGTTTTTCATTTGCTGCCAAGGACAGGGCTGTTTCTCAGAGGCTGGATCCCTTCTGTCCAAGTGGAGGAAGTCTCTGTGTTTCAGTGTCTCCTATCCTGATGAGCCTACCCCGATACAGAGCAGTTTGTTCTCTCCAGACCCCAAATGCACATACGTCCATTTTCCCCTCATTCCCCCATTGGTGCCAGAGTCTTCTTTTGCTCCCACCTTTCAGTCTTCCCTAAACTCTCCTCCTCTGAAACGTGACCTCTCTCCCTGAGGGCCCTGCCCAGCCTCCCCTTCTGCTGTTATTCCCAGTGGACACTTACCGGAGTCACAGGAACACAGAAGCTCTGTACACCACAGGAGGTGAGTGGATGGAGGTGCTCTGTCCCTGTGCCCTTTTATTCTGGCCTTGAGCTCTGCCCTAGCATGTGAGACAGGACCACGGCATGAGAGGTCCCGCCTCCTGCCACCCACATGATATTGTGTCAAGTGATGACTGCATGCTGCTCACCCACTTCCCTTCATCAGGTTTAGAGATGCTACTTCTTGGTAGGAATAGAGTTTTTTTTTTTTTAAAAGAGGGGCAGGTGTAGGGGCACTTTTTATATGACCTGCTATTTTATTCCCTACGGTAATGCAAGCCTGGAAGAATTCTTAGTTCTTATTTTTGGAACTAGAGTCCCCAGTTCTGTTGTTTTCTTCTTCATGCTGATAAAACCTCATTTGATCTTTATATCTTGGTTTGAACAATAATTTAGAGATGACTTCATAGGCCCTCTGCTTCTGTCCATGTCAGTCACCCAGTTTGTCAGCCGATTTCTCTCAGCTGTCCCAATCTGTTGCCTGATTTTATATAGCCTGTGAGCAAAGAATGATTCTTGCATGTTTAAATGTAAGAAAGGTAAACAAAGAAAAATATTTCATGACACATAAAATTTTATTAAACTCAAACATACCTTTATTTATTTAGAATTCAATCATATCCATTCTTTCACTGATGGTCTGTGGTTGTTTTTACATTATTATGACAGAGCTGAGTAGTTGAGAAAGAAATGTCATAGTTCTCAGAGTTTAAATATTTTATCTCTTTTTCTTCATTGAAAAAATTGCTGCACCCTGGTGTTCTTTGCATTGGAAGAGCCTAGAATCGACAAACTTAGAAAACAAGACTGGTTCTGCTATCTGGCAGCTGTGTGTCCTTGTGGAAATTACTTACCTTTATTCAGTTTTAGACCTTGTTTGTTTGTTTGTTTGTTTTATTAATTATAACTAGTGGGGCAGAGAGAGAGCAGGTTTGAGCCCAGCTTCAAAACCTAGTGACTTCACAAGACCTTGTTTCAAAATAAAACAAAAACAAAAAAATTTTGAAAGGAAATGGGAATGTAGCTCAGTGTAAAAGTGCTGGTTCAGTCCCCAATATCACACACACACACACACACACATACACACACACACACACACACACACACTGTGATATTGTGCCAGTCAGTCACAGTCAATAAGGAATACAAGGCAAGGTCTGGCAGATGGACCCTCACAGGATGGACCCTCAAAAACTGAGAAGTCTACATATTCTTTAATAAAAGAGGATGAATATCATCCTTAAGATACTGCTGTTTTCAAGGGATGGTGAATCTGGATCTTGAAGTTGTTTGTTTTTTTCAATTATGCACTCTTTTTATAATTAAGTCCCCTTGGTTCTGCTAAGTATATTGATATCACTACAAAATGCAGCCAGGAAAGGAGCTTGTGGAAGAACAGAATTCTGCATCGTTTTACATCAACAGAAGGCACATCTCCTGGGGGCCCTACGGAGGTGAGGAGGTCATGCACACATAGGGATATGGAAGGGGAGAAGGAATTGGAGAAAGCAAGGTTTCATGTTCAGGGACCCTGTGTTGACCGCAAGGTGAAAGGACCTCTAGATGCTTGTAAGCCCTGCAGTTTCCCATCTCCAGCTTTTCAGTATTGATTTCTCTGCTGGCAAAGGGTTTTCTGCCCTTCTCCTTCCGGTGAGGAAAGGGAAAGGCCAGGAGTTCACAATTAGTTCAAATTGCTGTGCAACACCATGGTAAGATTTCCCAAAATAAACCTAATTAATTAATTAGAAGAAGGAACACTGAACCCTGAAGAAAAATGTGAGGAAAATCTGTTTCTCTCCCTACAGGGGCAGAAACACTGGAGGAAAATCTGAATCCCTGGTGGCCTGGAACAATGCCATGCATCAATAATATTTAGGTCATCAGGGAAAGAGTGACGCCAAGTTCACATATAGTTTCAAAATATAAATATTTTACACTGAGGTGTGCAAATAATGTGATAAGAAACTAAATGTGTGTCTACATAAACGTGTAATTTGCAGGGATTGTCTGTGTGTACAGACACTTCATTGGCTCTTTGTAGTTTTTTCTTCCATCTCTACTTCATTAGAACTCTACTAAAAATTGTTAACTGTAAACACATAACAGGGTAACCATAAATCCCAGTTTGCTGGAGACAATTTTGGATTTTGTTTTTGTCTCAGCGTTATGCTACCATAAACTTTCTCTTCAGTCTCCAGTGTGTTCCACACACTCAAGTTTGGAATATAATTTATACAATCATGCTACTATTAAATGAAGTCTTTTCAAAGGTCTTTACTGACTCAGGATAAATGTCTAACTCTTGCATTCAAGGACAAGAGCAGTATGACCTGAACCTATTCTGTTTCTGTAGGCTTTTCTGTGCTTCCTTAAAGGAAGAAATCGTTGTCTTAAGCTGGCTTTGCCTGTTAATGCTACTCCCTGCTTTGCCTGTGTATTTCTTTATGTGGCATACCTCTAAAAAGAGACAATATTTCTTGAGACCAGGACCTGGATGTGATGTACATGCATCCATGATCCACTTTTACAGCAGGGATATTGTACAGTCATTCCATTAGCATTTAGTAGCACCTTAGCATTTTCAAAGAGCTTTTCCATGTGATGCAAGGCAACCACATATGTGACTGACCCTAAGGTGTGTGCAGTATAGGTGGTGCCATGTCCCATGGAGATCCGCCTTTTATTACTCAAGGTGGATGCTTGCTCTTAGGTTATTCCAAAGGGATTACTTGTGGAAGGAGAGGTCAGGATATAGATCCCTTGGCTCACGCAGGTAGTGCTACTCAGAATCCACGCTCATGACTCTTTTGATGACGGAATTGAGATGTCACCGAGTCATGCGTTGGACTCCAGTCAGGGCAACACCCCACTGTCAATTAGTCTGACTTGGACAAAGTCACAGACCAGCAGCATGGCTGTAGTACCCTGAGAATTCATTTCTAACCTTTGGCTACTAGATTTAAATTTAATGGGTACCGTTTCAACTGAAGAAGAAAAGTTTATTGGCAGAGAATTGGTTTTCTAAGGTCATCTGTTCACTCAGGACATTTGACTATATCATCTCATCTCTGGAGATAGAAGGAAAGATGACTGAGATCCATGGGAAGTAATTCCAACTCCATGGATTTCCCTCTTTCCAAAGCTTCTCCGTCCCTTCTGGAGATAGGCGCTTGTATGTCAGAGATTTTTTAGTTGGTCCCCCTACCTTTCAAAACATTCATTTTGTTTTATAAATTATTTTTGAATGAACACTTGGAATAAAATATTTATGACTCCTAATTCATTGAGAAAAAATTATTTTCAATGAATAAAGGGAAAGAAAATATAAAAGAAAGAACTGGTAAGTGTATTTTTTTCACATAAAAATCCATAGAGCAAATAGCACTATAAATAAGACAGAAAGAAAAGTCACCAGTTGGTGACTTACTAAGGTACATAGAAAATCAGCTCTTACAATAGGGAGGTACGAAAATATGCAAAGAGAATAGTCAAAGACCATCAGTGGGTAATTCACACACCAGGAAAGAAACTGAAATGGTCAAAAATGGTCAAAAAGAAAAATGAAAATATATTCAACATTACTGATAATCAAAGAATGAAAAAATAAAAAGAAATATCATATCTTTTTTGACATAGACTATTCATCTAATTCATTTACATCAGATTGGCAGAGATTAAACACCTAACAAAAATTCAGTGGAAAAGAAGAGTATGCTCTAAGGCAGAGCAGAGTGAATGTAATTAACAATAATGCATACATATCTCAATTAGAAGATGAAAATTTCCATAAACTCACCAGAGAGAAATGATAAAATTTTAAGCTGATTAAATGATAATTACCCTGAGTTGTTCATTATCCACTTATACTGGAATCACAACATCACATTCTACTTCGTAGATATGTCAGTTAAAATATTTGAAAAATTCAAAATTACCAGAAAAAACCCTTTCAATGTTAGAAATAGTGTGTATAATTAGACACTCACATTGTATTTGTCCACAAATAAATTGGCATAATTATTCTTTATGTGATAAATGATTAACTCATTCAAATTATTATGGTGTGCAAATGAATTAGAATGTAAAATGAGCATAGTCTTTTATAAATTCCTAGGTTTGAACACCTAGGAATTTAACCTCTGGAGCTAAGGCAATATGAGGAAAAAAATACATGTATGAGAATAATCCCAAAAGCAAATTATAATAACAACAGTTCAGCAAATTTATAGAAACAAGACTAATTTTTACATCACTTGTAAAATTTAAAGATGCCCTTTTTCTTAGTACTGAGTGTTGAACCCTGGAACTTGTGCCTGCTAATCAAGTGCTCTACCACTGAGATACATTTTCATGCCTAAAGATGCTATTTTTAAATAACAGCAAGATATATAAGTGATATACAGTGTTAAATGAACCACTTATAATCAGAAAAGTAGATAATACCACAACCCAAGAGGTAATACTTGACACTTATCAGTAAAACAGTTTATATAAACATCTGATATCACAATATGTTGCCAAGATGTGAGCAAACAGAGAATGTGTTCACAAATGCAGTGAATGTAAATTGGAAATCAGTATGACATGACATCGTAATTCAGTGGGAGCATGTCCACAACTCAGTGTTATAATTCCTTACCACATACTGTAGAGACTGTCCTACACATGCATACTATGTGGAGGGCTTTAAATAATGATATTGCTTAGGAATGCAAGATAATTTGAAAGAACATAAATATTCATTACTGAGAAACTGCTTAAATACAAAGCAGTATGACTATTAACGTGAAACAGCTCTTGCAATAGGAAATGCACTAGGCTTCACTGATTCAAATGAGTATCTCCCAAATGATTCTGTAATAAGAAAGTAAGTTTGCAAAGCAGTGCAGCAGGTATGTAGTATTTAAGTTGAGAATATATACACTATAGTGCATATTTTAAAGAGATTAACAATGTAATCGTAGGATGAAGAAACACACAGGAATATTTAACTCCGAACTCAGAAGCAATGGAAGAAGATAGTAAGAAAATGTATGAAATTGTTGGGTGATGAACAAGAAATTATTCGTCCAACAAATATTCTGTTTAAATATCAGTTTCTTATAACACATTACAAATATTTTAAGATAGTTACTTAAACTAATCCAAAACATTTTGCAATGTAATTTTGATGAAAATTTCTTAAATTAATTAAAGATTAAATAAACATTAATTAATTTGATTTAAAAATATATAAAAATCATATATCTAATATATATTTTATTATATGAAAGCTCTGAAACAGTGCTTATTGAAAATTTTTTTTGTAAAATCAAATTTGTGAATGTAGAGACCTTTGCTCTATTCACCAATGTTGCTCAGCTGTCCAGATAAGCTGGCATATATTAACACAGTATTTATGTAATGTTTTATATACTATAATTTGCTTTCTTTTTTAAAAGATTATTCCTTAACCTTTATTGTTACCACTAAACAAAACACTATTTTCCAGGAGTCTGAAATTACTGTGTTGTGTTCAATGCCATCCCCGAATTTGAAGACAGGAGGTATTTTATTCATTTAAATTTCACACTGGACTATAAGATGCACAGAAGAATTAAACTAAACAAGGTACCAAGCTTTGGCAAACTCACAACACATATTACAATATTGAAACTTCTGGCTTATTAACTTTCACTCTTCACTACATTAAACATTTTGATGTCTACAAATCTGTGTTTTGTAACCTATCCTAGTACTGAACAAAATTATAAATGATGTATGAATCAAGAATATTAAAGTTGAAAATAAAAACAAAATTTAGGTAGCCTTAACCGTAAAACCTGAGAGACTTAAGTCACGAAATATATGTTCCAACCTTATCACAAATTGTGTGACTTTGAATTCACCTCTATGAGACTCAGTTTCTCATCTGAGTAAAAACTGTAACATATAACCTATGTATTTCATAGTAGCTAGAAAGGTAAATGAGATAATACATATTTATATCTTTTGTAAATACCAAGAAAATAATATTTGCTGTTATTATAACATATATATGTAAGAAATATAGGTACAACATAAAAAAATCTTTTCAAGATGCAACACAATAACTTACGTTAAAATACACACCTTTTTATTAAATTAAATGTAGCTTAACATTTCTCTTTAAGCTACAAATGTACTTGAAACTACCCATAAAAAAAACTAAATCCCTTTATTTTCTCTTCTCAAATAAAAACTGTCAATCAAGAGTTAATATCTGTGCATCTTCTTCCTCAGTGCTCTGGAACCTGGCTGTCAGCTTCACTGCAGACAGCTAGTGAAAGACAGCTTTAATAAACAGAACGGCTGGTTTGTTCTCAATTCTTGCTTTATTTTACCCTTAAAGACTTCTTTGAGTACCTCCCACACCTATTCGGGATTCTTTAAAAGGACAATGCTGTTTTGTATCTTATTTCTGATGACTATTATTTTTTGTTTTTTGCTGCTTGAGCTTCTTGTTTTTCCAATGCAGGTGCTGTATGAGCCCGCACCCTTGGGACTCCTTTTGGTGCATCCTAATTTGACCCAACAAACTCCAACAGCCTCACGCATCATTTCTGTTTAGCCAACTTCCAAATCCATGTATTTTTCCCAAACTCCCTCCTAAATTCCAGTTCTATATTTCTAATTGTTGACCAGAAATTTCCATTCATACGCAGGTTATTCTGTGATAAGGTGAAAATCACTATTTTTCCTTTGTCTGAAACCCCCTCCCTGACTTGGTTGGTACTTTTGGTAATTCCCCAAGCAGAAATTTTGGAATCATCAGTCATGTGCGCACCCTTCCTCAGTTCTCAGTTCTGTTACCTACTGAGTCCATCTCTCTGATCTGTCTCTCTAGTCCATCTGCTCTATTTTCTATTTCTATTTTCTACTGTTTCATTGGGACTTCATTCTTCTTTGAAATTCTTTTACTGGCTGTTATGCAATCTCTCTGCTTCTGTCTCTCACAATAAAAACCCATCGTATTAGATAGGATAACAAGGAAATAAAAATGCTCCTCTCCTTTTGATGCCTACTAATTGCCTAGAAAATAAACTCCAAACTTTTGCATGGCATTTGGGATTCCTATCGATCTATTTCTAACCTATTTTTCCAGTCTCATTCTGCCCACACTGTTATGTCTCTAGGACCTGATATAAATTTCCAGTTTCATTCTCTGGTTCATGATGTTCCCTTGTTGCTATGGTTGTACTTCATTTGTTAAAAGCCTGTACACACTCCGGGCCCACGTGTCACTCTTACAGTAATACCTTCTCTACCCTGCCTTTTGGGTAAACTTAGCCACCATTGTGTACTCTCCTATTGCTATTAAAATTAAACTTCAGTTGTAAAGTTTATTTCCTGCAGTGTATTGGACTCAAAAGGAAAAAGTCTTAACCATTTTGGTTAATTTATGCTTAACATCATACCTGACAAATAGTAAATATCCAATAAATATTAACAAATTCCTGCTTTATATAATAATGAGAATAACATTTTAGATAGTCTTCATTGAGAAAATATCATAGTTTTAGTCAATTATCATTAGAATTAAATAAAAATCATTTGCATTTGGTAATACTAGTGAAAATATACTCCAAAGATGAATTGTCCACTATAACCCTCCACGTTTTACACAAATCAGTTCACTTTTCCCTTGCCATCAGTTTGGAAAGAGAATGAAAGTTATGTAAAAATCCAGCCAAGTAGCTCATTGTCTAAGTGATATAAAGCCAATCTGTGCACCAAAGTTAAGGCCATCTCCAATGCAGGAGAAAAACTTTTCAGGATGGCAGGATGTACAGAGGTTGAGATCTTGGTTCTGGTCCTGAATATTCTGTGGAAGAATTCCTCCTTGTTCCAGAAGAATACTGGTGGCTTTATGGATGTCAGTGTAGGAATTTGGTGAGTCAAACAGTTGTACGCATGTAAAATGAAGATTATGAAATGCCCTTGCTGATTCTCAGACCCCACATGCTTTTATGACAGGATCTGCAAAAACTATAGGTATACAATTAGCACCAAGTGCTGCAATTGTGACTCCTCTCTGATTTGTGGTTATTCCATCATAAAATTCAGGCTCCTTTTTTTCCATGACCCAGAATTCATTCACATGATCAGTCTTTACTCAGTAAAATTTCTCTGTATTAAATCCTGCAGTATCTGCCAACCTACGCAGGTTTTCCTGAACAACTGTTTGGGGATCTCTCCGTCTGGAACTCCCGAAGAGACCGAATGAGTGGTATGTAAGATATCCCACCTGTCCTTGTAGTAAACCCACGTATGAAAAGGTCTAGGATCAAATGATCATGTTTATTTCAGTGCACTGCTTCAAAAGGCCATCTTTTACCTGTAAGTCTTCAAACTCAAAACTGTAAACCTCAATGAATATTGGTCAATAAAAGCTTTCATTAATTTTTTCCTGTGTACTGCTACAATCACCTTACTGCTGCTCAAATTTTTCCCATCAAATTTTTGCTTAATTGTATACAAAGAGGCAGCCACACTCGGATTACTAACAGTCTCGAAGTCTCTCAGGAAGGATGCTTGTTTCCAATTCACGGTTATCATGTTCACGATCCCATTCACAGCTGATGTTACTGCAGCATATTATGCAGAAGTACTGGGCCCTGCCCGCATCGTGGTATCGGACAGCATTCAGTGTCTTCAATACTGTCTGAACGCAGTTTTCCTGAGGGTTCAATTCCAAGCCAAATAGATCAATCAAAATTGCTTCTGCCATCCTCCAATACTGTGTAAAGTTCTTCAAAGAATACTTGGATGCCAAACAAATAATCTTTCTGCCCCAGCCGTCCCAAGTCATCTGCGGGTCTGTGCGTCCTGCTGCCTCTCCTCGCCTCTGCTCCCGTCTCTCTGTTCTGCTTCCTCCTCACGGTTCCGCTCCCTCCTCACGGTTCCGCTCCCCACTCACGGTCCCACTCACAGTCCCGCTCACCACCCCGCTCACTGCCGAGAGTCCCTTTGCCGTCACTGGTGTCTGTAGCGAGGCGCGGGTCCTCGGGGCGGGTGTAATTTACTTTCTGATTTGGTTTTGTTCACATGATTTTGGATGTACTGAAAATTGAATTATAATTGAATTAGATCTACCAGACTTTTTCTCATTAACATCTGTTTCTTTTGTGCAATAAAAGTACTTTTCCATCATGAGTTGTACTTTGTGATTAGATTTTAAATTTTAATTCTTTAATCCATTTTATTCAAACTCATTTTGTTTCATTATTTATTTACTTATTTACTTATTTTTTATTTATTTTCTGTCTTTACCAGACAAGGTCTCGCAATGCAGTTCAGGCTGGCCTTGAGCTCACTTTGTAGCCCAGACTGGTCTAGAACTTGCAATGATCCTCCTGCCTCAGCCTACTGAGTGCTGGGATTGCAGGTGTGCGCCACCACGCCCGGCCATCATTTTGTTTTATAGAATGTGACTTTTTCTCTCCAATTCTACTTCATAAATAAGCCATCCTTTCTCCACTGACCTATGACAAGCCAGTTAACAGATATTAAATTATTTTGTACATAAAGGTCTCTTTCTGAACAATCTATTGTACTCTATTTGTCTCTCTGGTTATATTTGTTCAAGATCTATTCTTTGAACTTGGAAGATTTACTCTTTAAACAATCACCAGGCTTTTTAACAACAACCACAAAACCCTGTTCATCGATTAGGGATGTGTGGAAAAAGGAGTTATCCCCGAGTCTCTGGGAATCTAGGAGAGGAAAGGGAATTCTCAAAGGAATATGGAATCACCTAGTCAAGATCCTGAAATGTGTCTGGCTTTGAAAAAGTCATAAAGTGCTGCTATTAATACCAGCCTAGGAGTCTATTCTCTGGCTCTCTGACCAGGGTCAAGAGAACAAACCAGAGAGTATGTGCTGAGGTAGAAAGCATCTTGAAAAAGGCATTTTTTAACCTCTCTGGGCCTCAATTTTAATTTTGTAATGTAGGTTAAAATTGGACCTACTTCAAATTTTAAGGGTTAAAAAAACATTTCATAAGTGGGAAGACCCTAGACTCAAATGGATGGGAACATTGGAGAATTATTTTCTGTAGATGAATAGGAGGGGCCCCACACATAGTCGGCAGAGAAGTGATATCTAACCCTCTCTGCATGATAGCTCTGGACTCATCAAAGACCCAAGAACACAAAAGAATGGGAAACTTACAGGGGCCCCATAGGGAGATTTTCACCTTGTATTTAAGTAGTCCTTGAAGCACCTACCAGTTCTCTCCCAAGGATCTCAGGTCCTTGGACTTGGAAATAGTGATAAAGAAGAGATGTTGTCTCCTTTAGAGAGAATCCTGTAAGATTTCCTCTTTTCCAACAGGAGCTCACTGAAGTTAAAAGCCAAAATTCTCCTGCTCAGAGAGCCTACATATTGAAGAGAGAGACCTACCCCTGATCCTCAGGAAGCCCGTAGGACAGTATGATTCCCTATGTTCTGAACTTGGGAAATTCTTCATCTGAAGGCTAAAACACTGTCAGTGTCTTTTTATTACACCTGATCCTAGTGCAGAGAGGCCTGGAATTGCAGAGTTTACAACTTATAGGGATTCAAAATGCCCTTTACTCAGGGTTTCCATGCCAGGAAAAGAAAGAGGAAATCCACTGGTGGTGGTCCAAGGAGGGAAAGACACAAGAAGCCAAGATAGGAGAAAGGCTGACCTGGGCACATTATCATGGACAGATGGTAGCACTAATGTGTGTAAAAGTAGAGGAAGTATTAGGGAATCTCCCTGGAAATGGTGGAGCTGACATCTCGCCATAATCTAAAACTCCAGTCAGACAACAAAATGAAGATAGGTCTTCCACAGAATTGGAGTACATTGTTTCCGGAGCCTGACATTCAGGATGAATATTGGTGTGTGTGTGCGTGTGTGTGTGTGTGTGTGTGTGTGTGTGTGTGTGTGTGTTCAATTAATTTAGGGTTCTACTGTATAAGCAGTGGTAGCAATTGAAACTCTTTGAGGTCTTTCTGTAAAAGTGATATTTATGGTTTATTTGGGCTATCACGGTCTACACTTGTAAAGCATGAATTACATGCAGTCATTTTGTAATTTTTGCTGAAGGAGGGAGTATGGTAAACTTCTTTGGGAGAACAGAGGTAGAGAGAGTGAGGGTCTCAGTTAGAAAGAGGGTGACATCTAAGTGATACATCTATCATCTGTGTCCCTGCCTAGTTTAGTGTGTTTGTTCTTCAATTATTGTTTGAAAACCCCGCTGTGATATCCGTCCTTATTACGGATGTTAGGATTTCCAGTTGATTTTCTCAAAGTCTCCACCAGCAGGGGGAGCTAGAAGAAATTTGAAGACTGACAGGCCCAACCACACTCCTGTCTGCTTCCTATATGTTTCCATACCAATGTGACTTCCTCCCTTCAGAAGGTATCATTTGTTTCAGGCATAATAGTGGGTCCCAGTCCACAATTTCTCCAAGTCTCACAGAATCAGCCTAGTTGTGTCTTCTTGGAGTCCTAGAACCAGCCTTATCAGCACTCTTTCCTCAAAAGCCTGGATTTCAGCTACAGGAAACTTCCTCCTAAGCCCAGTTTCACCTGTGTCAGTGAGAAGGGTCTCCTGCTCAGACTAAGATTTAGCTTTCATTGGATCTCTTGCTCAAGTTTCTAAGTTGTAATACTAGTAGCACATTCCCTATGGAGGCAGAAGTCAAAGTTACTACCTCCTCAAACTGGCTTTGACCTCTAATGGCCTGTTCAATTTCCCAAAGCCAAGTTAGAAGTTGTTTATATAAAGTTCTGTCTGTTAAAGTACGCATCGTAACTTCTACTTCCTGACTGACAGACTGAGGGTTTTTTTTTAGCTCTAAGGAGGGCCAGAGTCTTTAAACCAGGCAATGCTGTTCTTGTGCACAGACGACAAGGGAACAGACCTGAGACAGGACTTGCTTGTCGTTCTCAGCATGTTTACAAATAAGAGAAACAGTCTGGAACAAGATGTGAGCAGAGTCTGTTTTATTATTTCATGTCTGCTAGAGGATGGGCAAGAAGATAACACAGAGAATTGCGTAGGACTACTACTCAGGGTTTCCAGGTAGTTGGACAGATGGGATCAGAGGTCACAGATGAGTTTCTCTGAGGTCACAGATTTCTGGATATTACCTCAGAGACATTTTTCAGGACAGAGCTTGAAGTTTTCACTAAAATCTTTGAGCTTTAAAACCTTAAGGAAGATGAGGCTACCCCTTGCATGTCTCTAATTCTCTTCTGAACTCAAGATCCACTTCAGCAGCAGCCTCCAGACTGCTGGCTGCTGCCCCCGCCACAGCAGCTGGAGCCCCCGGAGGGCTGGCTGCAGCAGCCAGAGCTCTGGTGTCTGTGGCGGTGGGACCTGCGGGGCCTGTGGTGGCTCAAGCAGCAGCCACCACCCCCGGAGCTGCAGCAGCCCCCAGAGCTGGAGCCACAGCAGCCCCCAGAGCTGACACTGCAGCAGGAAGAGACTGGGGGGCATTTAGGGGGACACTTCGGGGGGCATTTTGGTGTAGGACACTTGGGAGGGCACTTGGGGGTGCACTTGGGAGGCGGCTGGCACTGCTGCTGGTTCTGCTGGCAGGACATCGTGGTGGGCAGTGGTTCAGGAGCTGAGGGAGAGTAAAACACATGTCAGACCATGGCCCAGGTCATCACTGAACACTTTTATCCTTTCAGCTTAATTTCCAGTTCTCTCATTTTGAAAGTCAGGAAAATTACCTCTGACTTTTTTTTTAAAAGCACTCTTTGTAGTTTGTTAAATGCTTTCTTCCTGAGTTTTATTTCAAGCCTCATTTGGAAAATTGTCAAGCAATATAATCTCCAAACACACAAAAAAATGGCTTCTCATTAAAATCTCCTAAGCATAGGAGAAAAGATGCAAAAATATCCTGAGAAATCACTTTGAAGATACCACCATGTATTACAGCAGCCTTTCCATAATTGTGTAATGTTTGTATTGTTCCTATGCTATTTCATAAATGGATGTATGTTTATTACTATGTGTTTCCTACAACAACCATTGAGAATAGTCAATGATTATTCAACTGGTCACTCATGTATGGCTTTATTTATTTTCTTAAGAAACCACTTTGAAGATACCAAAGTATAATACAACAACCATTGATAATAACCTACCACTTTTGTCTGTAGCTCACTATTATTCATCTATTTGTTTTCCTGAGAAACTATCTTGTAGATAACAATATGTAAAACAACAACCATTGATAATTTCTTACCACTTTGTCTGTAATTTGGTAAGACCCCCTATTACTATGTTATCCTTCTTTTACTCTTTAAAATAATAATAAAAGAAATTATAAATTGCCTGTAGTTTAGCATTAATTCTGGTACATCACCAAGAGTTCTGAAAATGTCAGATGGAGGGAGCAGTTTAGATATGAAAAACTCTTTAAGAAAAAACAAAAGGATTTCCTTTTGGTAGAAATTTGAAAATGTTTTGGTTTTGAAGAATATGAAGAACTGTAACTACAAAGCAACTTGAAGTCAGTTTGTCCCAAACAAATCAATCTATGAATGAAGAATCTGAAGCCAAGAAAAAGAACCTGAAGCCAAAAGAAGTGAATTTGCCCGTCCGATGTTATCAGTGCAATACTGATCAGTTTCTAGGTTCCCGACCTCTAATCCAAGACCCTGTCCTTTAAAGCAGTCTCCTTGTTGAGTCTAACCAGAACCACAGGTGTCCCTATGCCTTTCTTCCTCTAAGTACCAACATCCTCAGCACCTTTCTTCTAAACATAAGCATGGCTATATTTTGAAAATTATATTCCCACTATGCAATCCCCTTCAGCATAATCTAGTGGCCAGCATTTTTATCTGAAACCAGAGAAATTCCTTCAGCCATTATGATCAACCTGGTTTCTCTAAAATTGTAGCACATAGGTCCAAAAGTCTTCGCAGTTGCTCTTGATCTCTCTTACCCCACACCTCACCCTCTGCTTTCAAATTTCCTGCTCCTCTCTTGTCAACCACAATGCCAATTTCCTAGGTATCCAAGGCTCCCTCCTGCTCTGATCTGAGCATCACTGTAAGGAAGTCCCCGCTTCTGTTCACACTGGACACTTACCAATGTCAGAAGCAGCACAGGATCTCTGGACACCTCAAGAAGTGAGTGGATGGAGGTACTCTGCCCTGATCTCTTTTATCCTCATCTTGAGCGCCGCTCCCAGGGTGTGAGGCAAGGCTTGGGCATGGAAAGACTTGCCTCCTCCACCCACATTGTACTGTGACAGGTGATGACTGGGAGATCCTCATCTACCCTCCATCCACTGAGCTCAGAGCAGGCAGAAAGAAACGGCACCATTCCTGGAGCACTCTGCTCTTGTGATGACTGTCCTCACAGTCGTGTGTTCATGCTTATAAATCCTGGTCACACAACTCCTTCTTTTCTTCTATCCTAGATAATAATTATTTTCCATCTATATCTTTGGTTATGCATGGTTTAGTGTAAAATGTGGTTTATCTGTGTATGTGTTTGTGTGTGGGTGCACATATGCAGTATAGTGGTTGAGAAAAGAGACCTTTCCTAGATAGCTCAGCAAAGTCTAAATTTCTTTTATGTGGAGATAATGATAGAAAGTTCATCTTTGAAGGATTAAGAAAATATTAATATGGTGAAAGGAAAGTACCCAAGATAATGCACAGCATGTTCTAACATTCAGGAGATTGACGGATAAGTAAATAAAGGAATAGATAGATAAATATAGATAGATGATTATTGTAGGGAATGCCTAAAGCTGGAAATATTTTGGTCCTGAGAAAAACATCTTGCCTGAGACAATTCCAGTCATTAGTCATTAAGCAATCCTGTGTCTTGTGATACTAACTTTGTCAAAAGTATAAACACCCCTACTACTGCTGTTCAGTTCCTCTTCTTCCATTCAGAAAGAGGGCTCCACCTGACTTCAGCTTTTGTCTCTTGTCTTATTTTCTAAATCCCCTCACCATTTTTCTCCAGGGCCATTGAGAGCTGTTTGTTTCACAGTTGATGATGATGGATAGATAGATAGATAGATAGATAGAGAGAGAGAGAGAGAGAGAGAGAGAGAGATAATAAATAGATATAAATATAGGTAGATATAGATCAATGACTCAATAAAGGCAAATCTAGACTTTTAGTGTACATTGGAAATTTTTAACCCTAAAATCAAGTATAATGCTTTAAAAAAGCCATTAGATGGTCTTAACTGTCTGTAAACTACAGAACAAATTAGCAAATTTGAACTTGAAAAAAATTACTCAAAATAAACTGAAGAGGGCCGGGGATATAGCTTAGTGGTGCAAGAGCCTGCCAGGCAAGTGCGAGGTCATGAGTTTGATTCCCAGTACTAAATAAATAAATAAATAAATAAATAAATAAATAAATAAATAAATAAATAAATAAATAAATAAATAAATAAATAAACTGAAGAGAGGGAGAAATATTGAAAACAACATGAACAAAAGATTGTAAGCTATTAAATAATATCTTGTAGTTCAGTGTATACTCAGACTCACAGAAAGAAGGAAAGAAATAGCATGAATGGAGAAATATGTTTCAAAATGATGGCGAGAATTTTCCAAATTTGATGAAAATCATCCAAATTATAAGACCAAGAAGTTAATAAATTCCAAGCAGGAAAAATACAAAGAAAGCTAACAAATGTTACTACATTTTCAGAGGGAAGATACAAATTAGTTTTTAACAAGTGAAGAAGAGAGAAATTCCAAGAGGGGTGTTCAGGAAAAATTTGCTATGCACACCCTGTCAGATATAGGTTTTTAAAGGTGGGAGCACTCAGATTCACAGAGAATGTGGAGTTAGGAAAGTAGGCATCATATAAGGAAGAAACACTGTGCAAATACAGAAAGGTATAGATGGTCTTCGAGGTAAAAGTTAAGAGCAGACTGATTAGATTGTGGGGAGTCAGTGTTAGGTCAAGGTCTTCGGGTTTTACTGAATGTTCTCCAGAAATGCACTGGACACCTTAGTTTAATTTTATTGTTGTTACTTGTATGCTTGTTGTTTTATTTAGCAGAAAAAAAGTAATAATATTCATGCTGCATTCTAATATGGAAGAAGACTCTGCAGGAAGACCTGGGACAGAAGTAACAGAAGTAAGGAATGAGAGGAAATGACACCATTACCAATAACCTCCCAAAATACTACCACATATGCATACTCCCATGTATGCATCCAAATCTAAAAACCCATGATGCTGTGGATTTTTTCTTATTGTCAGTGCTCAATTGATAGGAAAAAAGAATAGCCTGAACTGACTGTAAGTTCATTCATACTAATGCAATGTTCCTACGTTCTGTTGTAGAAATACTAATACCCTCTCTAAAGAATAGGATCCTTCTGTAGGTCCTTAAAGTTGTATTCATAGAACCTTTCTACTTTTAACAAATGATGTTTCATTGAAATGCAGACAAGAAATGACTTTCTATTGAATTGGCAGTTACCCAAGGACAAAGCCTGACTTTTTTTCCTCTTAACTGTGGGAGAGGAGAGATTAATTTTTCATCTTTCTCTTTCACCTTTACCCTGAAAAAACACTGGACAATTTAAAGACATGACTGGTCATCACAGCCACTGTCATCTAGTGAGTAGAAGCCAAGGATGTTGTTACACACTCTACAATGCACAAACAACCATCTCATAACAAAGAATTATCTGGCCCAAAGTATCAGTAGACCGGAGATTGAAAAACTCTGCTTTGCACTATAAAGGATTAAGACTATGCTCATTGTAAACAGATCCTGGATTTCTTCTATTTTAATTTTGATTTTTTTACTATATGTTTGCATTACATAAGGACTGCACTCTTCATGGGGAGTTGGTACATGTACATTACACATCTTAATTCTTTTTTCATCCCTTTCCTCTCTCCTCTCTACCCCTCTATCACTTGACCTCTTTTGCTTTTGCAAAAGACCTTTCTCTCTGTCTTTTACTTTGCTTTTTAATTTATTTGTATTTTGGCTTTCTCATATAAGAGGAACAATGCGATATTTATCTTGTCTGATTTATTTCACTTAACATCGAACAAAACAGACATCTGAAGAATGCTAGTGAAATACTATGGAAATGAGTCATTAATTAATTGATTGTACAACTCAGCCTTTCAGTTCAGGCTATGTCAAGTCAAGGCATCTTCTAGTGACTAAGGACCCAATCTTGATTTAGCCTACATAGTATTTCTGAGTGATTCCAAGCTTCTCATCTCTGGTATTTCCTTTCCCTCTGGCTCACCCAAGGAATGATGCCAGTGGCAAACTGGCTGGTTGTTGTCACCCACATCAATATACGGGTGACCATTGTGATGGCTGCCAACCTCACTGTCCTTTATCCCAACATTCACCATGGTATTGGAGCTTCCTTGTCTCACAAACCTTTTATTCTTTCTAGATTCAACATTTGCCTAAGTCATTTCCCACCACCAACTCACCCCCCTCCTGTCTTTTTAAATTTTCCTTCTCCTCTCTGCTATTATACAGCCCTCCCTTCCTTCAATTCCTCCCCCTTGCAGCTGCCCAAGACTAGTCCTATCCATTTCTCTATGCACATCCTTTCAGCTCACCTGGTCTCTGCTGGATGTGGGACTTGACTTATCTTAGCAGTTGGCACCCTCAGTGAGCAGAAGTTCCTTAAACCAACCATTTCCTTTTACCTCTACTCCCCTTAGGAGTGAATATTTCACTGCCAAATAGAGCACAAAATATTATTTAAAAATTTATCTCTGCTTTGTTCACAAATGCGTCCCAAACATTCAGAATAGTTAGTGACACATAATAAAATCTCAAATAATATTCATATACATCCTTTTTGAATGCATGGATAAGCAGTGCATTCCATTTCCAAACATTTCTAATTTTTTCCTTATTTCTAGCAAGAGCATTCCCTTAATGATTCTTATTTATGGGATTTAAGCTCCTGAATTTTACTAAAAGGCTTATTCATTTTCTGAATGAAAGTACTTCAAGTATGGGAGATGGAAGTATGACACTTTCCCAAAGATAACAGTACTCTTTTGTCCACCAAGAAATAGACCAAATTTGGAACAAAACAAGTCTATACTTGGATTCTCGCATGATCTGGGCTTAGATGTGTGCCCAGGCAAACTACTTAACCTCTTTAGGTTTTCATTTTATCTAAAATGGGATGAATACTTTTTCAAGTTGTTGGAAGAATGAGAAGACATTTTCTGCCTCAGTTGGTGGCTGCCGCAGAGAAGGTCACTGTCCTCCAACCTCACTCATTTTGATCTGAGCTCGGTGCCAGTTTACACTGTCTGACCAAGAAGAACAAGAGACATTTAGAATATAAAATTTTATTTTCTCAGGCATGACAACTCAGGCATAGCCGCTAATAACAAGAATCCATCACAATTTGGAACAGATGATTTCCACTTATCCCATACTAAAATTTCAATCAACTGAGCTTTCTTCCTACAGGCAGCTATCCACACACCCACTCATCACTGCAAGCACAGCTGAGATGTACCTTAAATTCTGAACTTCAGGATGGACTTACTTACATTTTATTGTGTCACATCAATTCCATGATTCTAACCTTTGTTTGATCAGCAATTTATACTTCATTTCTCTCATAACTTGAAGTCACCTAAAATGTAGGGCAGTTTCTTTTCACATTTTTCTACAAGGTGTTAACAGAAAGTTCATTAAATCAGTATTGAAAATGGAGTTCTGAGGCCAGCAGAAAGCCTCCATACACGGTTATGCACCAGGAAAGATGTTTAGCCCAAAAAGATCCATTCCTCCTTCTCCAAGGTATCCACAAGCATTAATTCAGTCATGATAACAGCATGCCTGCTGTCGTCTCTGCCTGGAACACTCCCTTCCTTCCTCCACTCATCAGCTTATTTCCACTCATCTTTTATATCTCTGATTTGTAGTTGCATCCTCTAGCACTTGATGCACTATGCTGCCCATCCTAAGGGCTTCTATGTACACTGTCACTCCTTTGCCGAACCTCTCATCATAGCGATTGTCAGCTTTGCTTACTGTAAAATCTCCAGGATCAATCACAGTTTCTGGAAGACAGCAGAGACCCCATAAGTATTTGTCAATTGAATGAATGAGTTGTTGCATAGCAATAAATACTTTTCTCCCTGATAGATATGTAATACTAGAGATGAGAGGAAAGATACTGAATCCAGTTTAGGGTTCTTATGACAAAAGGTCGTAAGGAACATGATGTGTGAATTTGGCACAGCTTGGTTTATTTATAGCCCTCTAGTTGCTTCTGAGTTCACCTTCCAGATCAGGAACATATTTTAGGGGGAATCGGTGGATACTCCCTAGCAATGTGAAACACAGGTATAATCAAGCAACATCCTATCTTCCTGACTAGTATCAGACACAGCCATGCAGATTCTTTGAGGTGTCCAGTCATGCCAGAATTCCAGACTACACTATGGCCAGGGGCCAAATATAGTTCACCACCCAGCTATTCTCCTACATTAACAGAGTATTAAGTGTACACAGCCTCTCTTCTAATTACTGGTACTGTCTAACCTTGTGTTCTGATATAAGCAGCTTAATTATTCTCTGATGTGTCACAGTCCTTCTTTTTCATCCAAGGCTATTTTAGCATGTAGGAAAAAAACTGTGGGGTGTGGAATTTCTCTGCTCTTAAAGTTTGGGGAGTACCAAGGAAAGGACAGATATGCTGCAGACAGGCTCATGTCTCCCATGAGCAATCTCTAACTATGCTGGACCCCACCGCATTCAGGTATGGATAGAGCCCCATTCTGGGTGTTTCGAGTGGAAATGAAGTTGAAGACTCAGGTGAGAGAAAGGAAGAAGCTCATTGGTCTTAAGATACTTCCACACACTGGCAGTTACATAAAGCCTCCAAGAAATGATAGGTAACAGCTCTGTTTTTGCCACTGTGTCCACATCCTACCCATTCTGAGGCTAGATGTGATCAAGTTTCCACTCTCTTTGGGTATTGAGTAAGCTTATACACTTTGGTATTCATTTTCACCATACTTTCCACTTCTAGGGGGTCAGAATAATACTCAAGTGGAAGTGCTATCTTCTCATTCTGGGGGTATAAATTAAGTAGATCTGGGATGAATTCTGGAGTTCTGTGTTTTTGAGTGAGTAATCCAAGTAATTTCATGCTAGCAAAATACCTTCTACAAACAAGAATCTTAGATAATCCACCTGGTCTGAAAGGAATCTCTGAGAACACCAGGTGCACTTCCTTCATTCTATAGTAAAGATTTCATAACAAGAGGTTAAGAAAGAAAGGAAAAGGACAGGTAGTTGCTGAAAGAATGAGCAAGATTCCAAGAGGGGAGGCATGGTCTTTAGGCCCAATCTCTCATATGTACTTAGACAGGTTGCCCTTGATCTCTTGCAGACAGACCCTTGTTTCACAGCAGTACCCTGTATATCAGGCATAAAAGTCAGACCTAATTTCTGCCTCACATTGCTTGGGACTTGGCTACTGCATTTCTGGGCAACATTCCACCAAACTCTGCATTAGAAACAATGCTATGCAAACTGTTAGCTGCCTCACAGTAGCGTGAAACTCAACTGAGAATCTGCTAATGGATAGTTCTTTGAGCATTTGGAACGGCTTTGTGAACAGTCTCTTTTGTACATTTGAATCCCTTTCCCTGATCCTGGATGTACTGTAAATTTCGTTCAAATAGTTGTTGTAGAAGGACAGAGCAGAAAGCAGAGGAGGTAAGTCAT
Organism: Chinchilla lanigera; assembly: GCF_000276665.1. Classification (NCBI taxonomy): domain Eukaryota; kingdom Metazoa; phylum Chordata; class Mammalia; order Rodentia; family Chinchillidae; genus Chinchilla; species Chinchilla lanigera. The sequence continues at coordinate 635,560 of NW_004955592.1, forward strand.
TGGGAAAATGTTTGTCTTAGTTACTTTTCTCTCATTGCTGAAACAAAATACCCAGTGCCCAAAGTTAAGGAAGGAAAGGTTTATTTAGCTCAGTTTGTAGAGGGTTCACTCCATAATCAGCTGGCTCCAAGGCAGCTTGGACTGGCAGAGGGACAACAGCTCAGGGCTGTGGAAGACAGCAAAAACAACAAGAGCAAAAAGGGAGAAAGCAAGCCTCTTCTCCTCCCTTATACTGTATGCAGGCTACCCACCCTATGGCAGGTATAGCACTCACAGCACTAATTACAGTAATAGACAATGAACCAGTCACCTCCAAAAAGTTCACTCCCCATGACCGCATGAGGCTTTGAGGGGACAGCCAGACACAAACCATAACAATGTTAGAGGGTGAGGCACCTGAAAGATGACCAGAAGGTGTCAGCAAAGCTACTGTTGAAGGACTGTGGTGTAGTCTAAACCATGCACCTAACATTATAACTCCAATTGCAAATGCATTTTTAAAATCCCTAAAATACAGAAGTACATAACCTTCAAAAGCAAACTGACACACAAGAACACAGAGCTCAGAAAATGCACAAAATCACACACACACTTCTAGGTACTTCTGTGTCCCAAAGTGCTTGTCTCTGGCTTTGAAAGTGACATGGAGAATGGTTCCTTCCAGGCAATGCGAGAGCACCAGGCCATTGCGGGAATTTCTGGCTCACTTAGACACTCCTCCATTCTACCATCATCTAATCTCTTTCTGTCTCCTGGCCTGGTTATCCTGGTAACCAGAGTCTATCTCCAGTGGATGGAGTGGGCCACAGAGCATTGCTTGCTCCAAGAAAGGGTCTGTGTGGTTACCTGTCTCTTGTTCCTGAGGGAAAATGGATTTTCTTGGGGATGAATCCCCTTTTCTTACAACCAGTTTTGTATTTCTTCTATATGTTAAGGAAATAGTATTCCTACTCTATCCCTACTTTTTCTACTAGTGTATTAGAAAGAATGGAGGAGAGATCTAATAAGATTCCCCCAATTGTGATTTTGAGCCTTTCCCCATCCAACACTCTTCACCCCCCCCCCCCCAAGGGCCTAGATGACAAAATCCTAGGGATGGCCCATGAGGGAAAAATAGGCCCTGCCAGATTCCCACATTGCCAATCAGTTGAAAGTTATTATTCTCAATTGAGATAGAAATCAAGAATTGGCAAAGTACAGCTCTGATAGCAAGCCTGATGCCACCAGTGGATACCAGTCAACACCTGATACTGTCGGTCAGTTCTACTGGTTTCTGCCATTGCTGATTGTTGCTGCTCAATGTCAGCTTGTGGTAGATGCTGAGACTTAAATCTGTTGGTTCATGCTGTCTGTGACTGATCTTCATTGGTATTGCTGATCTCTGCAGTTCTTCAGACTGATAACCCCTAGTATTTATTGCTCTTTATTTTAAAGCAACACTAATGAGGATACGAAACTTGAATAACTTTACAGCACCTTCTAAGCCCACACAACCAGAGAAACAAATCACAAGCAGATTTACAGGACCAGAATGGGGCTTTATTTTAAGAGAAGCTGTGTGGCACACAGGTTGGTCAGTACACCAGAGAGAGCCCTCTTAGACTAATCTGAGATGTGTGAAAGGGTGCTGCTTATCCAGCAGCTGCAGCCCTGAGATTAGTCCAAGTGTAAGCCTGTGATTGGTATGAGCAGCTGCAGGGCATCCAGGACAGCCATAGCTTTCAAGGCATCAGTTCGCCAGAACATTGGGGAGAAGCAACAGCTATTGCATCAACAGCTATTTCTTCTCCAGACAAAACTGAGGGGACAGAATGGGAGAATATTCAGGAAGCCTAGCTGAGTTCATCACAGCCTACTGGGGCATGGGAAGGTAGGGGATATTAATAATGGGCTGAATCCCTCCCTGATCTCTGCCCCATTAGGAGTGATTTCCTGATCACATTTTTGAAGAGGGGCAGCAACTGGCATAGTTAGAGTAGAAAGGGGTTCACAGCTGACAGCCAGAGTAGCCAAAAAATGGTCAAGAAGCAACCCAAGAGGGACCAAAGGAAGTGCTCTACTCTTCCCTTGGGATGGGGACCAAGTGGGGAAAAAATAGAAATGACGGGAGGGGAATGGCAGCCCTTTACCAAACCATAACTCAAGCAGGCTATCATAGGAAAAGAAAGGGAAAAATTAGGCACTGCCTATATGTCTCACCCAGACACACTGCAAAAGCAGGCCTGTATTTTAAGAAAGGAGGTAAACATGGACCTAATGGAAATAACCTGTTTAGTAATTGAAAGAAGTTTAAGATGGTGTTGGAAAAACAATTGGGTCAATGTGGGCAAGATCTCTGGAAAAGACTGAAGTTATGACTAAGATCAAAGGCACCATGTATAGTAAAAAAAATCACATCTGGCTATATGGCTCTGGCAAGTAATTTCAATCCTATGTGTTCAGATTTCCAGTTACAAAAGTGGCAAAATAATAATGCCAACCTAATGGGCTGTTGTGGGAATTACAGAATAGACAGATCTATGCATATGCATGTAGGTGTGTATAAACATAAGCATTGTAGTCACATTCATATTCCACCTGCATAAAGCATTTCATTAAACCAGAAATGACCAAATGCTTCTGGGGGTGAGAAGCACCAGGAGGACTGTTAGAACACAGCTTGGACAAAGGTTCTGCCTCAGTAGGTTTGGCAACATGCTTCCACCATTTTAATAAGGTCATAATGATATTCATGTTGCTGGTTCAGGTAGAGCCCTTCAGTAACCCATGTATTAGATTATAGCCCATATATTAGGTGGTATGCTGAAAATGAATAAGGGTTATGCCTGTCTTTTCTTCAGTGCCATCCTAGCAAGCAAGCGATTCCAGAGATTTATGAACAAACGCATGTCATACAATGACCCCCACTGTCCTTATGCCACACTGGAATTTGCTAGCTGATCTCTAAAGTCTCTGCCACCACACTGCAGAGCCAGATCCCTTGGGCAAGGGAAAGATATACTCAGAGCCAGGCCCTGGATGCATGGCTCCCAGGTGTCTCTGCAGCTGTGAGGTCTGTGGGGTCACATTCTGTGAGGAGGGAAGATTTAGTCACACCTTCCAGGGACCAGACCAGAGCCTTCCCCTTTCATCCTCCTCCTCAGTGGAGCCTCTTCATCCTTTACAGAGTGCTGTGGCCTCAGGGCACCAACTCCCTCTGAGGAGGGGCCTGTCCTCTAGAATACTCATCCTTCAAAGACACGTGCATGTAGCACTCACTTATCTGCAAGGAGTTGTGGGAGGCATTTGTCTCTGCTGCTCTCAACCCCCACCTCATGCTGCTAAACCCACCATCCCTGATGGACACCAACAGCATTGAGGGATTCAGTCAAGCTCAGATGCTTCTTTTACTATACCTTCAAAAAATGGCAAATAATTTAGTTCTGAAAGAATAAAATATATCCTTAAAGAGCTTCCAGATGTACCCTTCTTCCCTTATTTGGTTCCAGAGATAAAGAGCTAGGGCTCTGACTGTGGCCCCAGGGCTTGGTCACCTGCCCAATCCAGGCTTGAAGACCTGTACTCCTAGCTTGGGGAGCAAGAGTTATAGTCCCGGCTTCCTGTTTCCAACAGAGGACAGGAACACCAAGGGCTGATAGAAAGCCTATAAGGCAACCCACTTGGTCCAGGCTAAGGAAAGCTCAGACAGTTAGGTACAATAGACCAAGAAGAGTCATAAATTAAAACAAAAACTCGTACTATCTCATACCTATTAGGATAGCTTTAACAAAAAATCAGGAAATAAGTTAGCAAGGAGGAAATCAGGAAATAATCAGCAATCAGGAAATAAGTTAGCACCTAATATATAAGACGTGCACTATTGGTGAAATTTTTAGTAAAGTCATGTAGCTATTATAGAAAACAGGATGGTGGTTCCTCAAAAAATTAATTAATGGTGGTTGAGAACCTAAGTAAAGGAGATTTATCGGAAGGCAGAGACCAACAAGGCCACTATTAGTTCTGAAGTACAGGAAGAAGGTTATCTGGTAAAAGTCCTGGTCCCTGAAAGCACAACAGATGACCCCCTAGGTACCACACTTTGTTTCACTGTAGAAAAAGAGGCAGATATAGCAGCATTCCTCAAAAAATTCCAAAAAAATTAAAAATAGAATTAACGCATGACCTACTATTTCCATTTCTATATATCTACCCACCAGAAGTGAAATCATGGGCTGCTCTTGGAGAAGTCACCTGGGAGACTGTGGAGGTTTAGGAAGTGGGATTCAGTGACACTACGTTGTGCATCTGTGCGCAGTGGGCCCAGAGTGTAGTCCCAGAGACAGGATTCGGCGCTCAGTGGACAGCCTTTCAGGACAGACCGGCAGCTATTTGTGAGAGCCTCAGGACTGGCCATGCGCTGCCTCCTTCCAACAGCAGGACTTCAGGCTATATGGGTCCAGGCAGCTGAGGCTCTGGTGCCACTCCTCAGAGCCACTTACTGCTGGAGTTTTTGAGATGCCAGGCCTCTGCATAGGAATGTTGTGTTACCTTCTCTTTCTCTCACAATGAAGGAGGGTACTAGAGCCCTCTGGAAAAAGAAGGAAGGGGGGAAAATCAATGGGGGAGGGGTGATCTAATTGCAATTTTAATCTAGTTAAAATTGATGAAGACACTGTTGCATTTGAGAGCCTGGAGGGGTGATACGGCAAAAAGACTTGTTGCTGAAGGTACAAGAGATTTTCCAATTGGAGCCATTGTTTGTATCCCAGTTAGAAAGCTGGAGAATGCTGAGGTCTTTAAACATTGCAGTTGAATTCCTCTGCAGCAGCCACCCCACAAGCAGCCCCAGCACCAACCTCCACTGCTGTTGCTTCACCAACTGCACTTCTTCTCAGGCTCCTGGACTCATAGCCTACTCACATGCAAGTATTTCCTCCTGCCCTCTCTCCTATCATGACCATGGGCACAGTTCAGAGATGGGGAAAAAAGTGGTTGAGAACCTAAGTAAAGGAGATTTATCGGAAGGCAGAGACCAACAAGGCCAATATTAGTTCTGAAGTACAGGAAGAAGGTTATCTGGTAAAAGTCCTGGTCCCTGAAAGTGCAACAGATGACCCCCTAGGTACCACACTTTGTATCACTGTAGAAAAAGAGGCAGATATAGCAGCATTTGCTGACTACAGGCCAACCGAAGTACCGTAACTGATTTTAAGCCAAGTACTTCTAGTGAAGGGACATGTGCTAACCTGGTGTTAAGTACTTCCACCAGGAGACATAGGACTGGCAGAGTTGTGCTTCCCTAGAGACAAGGACTAAAAGTAACCTTGGTGGAACTTTGTGATTCAAAATTTAATTGCCTAAAATTTCTTACACGAGAATCAGGAAAATTACTTTTATTAGGGGAAAGGTTTGAGCTGAAGTTTTATTTTTTGTTAACCATGTTGTAAGTTTTTTTGTTACAAGATTTGGTCTTGGTTTATCATACATGGAGAGGGTAGAGAATTTCAAGGGAAAAAAATGACATTTAAGAAGTCAAAGTTTTCTTAGATGTCTTCAGACATTCATTTTTCTATGAATCTTTAAATGAAATTATTGCTTTCCCCTCTTGGTAAAGATATAAACCAGTTGCTTGGTACACATGAGAATTTATATGGGTATTTAGGCAACTTAAATGTGTAATTCTGAGAGGAGAATTTTACAGTTATCTCCAAATAAAAGCACATGGTTGTAAAATTTAACAGAATTTAAGATTTGTGACAGTAGAATTTTCCTTTAAGATAGTTAATTATAAATAAATTTAGTTACCAGAACTTGTTACCCAAATAACTGGAAAGCTCTAAGAAATAAACATGGACTATGTGCATATATGTGAAATACAGTTACTAGAGCTTGTATGTGCCAATATCCATCTATCACCAAGTCCTGTCTTAAAAAAAAGAACAGGAAAAGGGGTATATTTGTGAATGGTTTAGAATGTTAAAGCATGATGCCCTAGCTAGCAGTGCCTGTATTCCAAGCTGCTCGAGAAGCTGAGACTGGAGGGTCACTTTAGCCCTAGAATTTGAGGCCAATCTGGGCCATAGAGTGAGATCTCAATAAATTAATTAATTAATTAATTAATAAGCAAAGCAAATTATGCCCTAAGTGGTGATTTCTGCTTGCAGAAAGTAAAAAAAAGATAAATATAATTTAAAAAGTGTTCTTTTTTCTACCCCAACACTGGCTCATGTGAAAAAGATAGCCATAAAGTCCTGGTGGAGAGAAAAAGTAACATTAGGTGGCTAGCTCATCAACTTAAATACTTTCGAAATTTTACTGTGTTTTACCTTTCTCTTGGTAGAAAAGAGGATGTGATATATAGGGATGTGAATATATAGGGATGTGATATATAGGATGTGAATTGGGAACTTCACCACTATTCCAAACTTTCTATTGAATTGATATGTTTTAATAAGTATTTGTAATTATTCATGACTATTTAAAATAAACCTGACCAGTGCTTCCCTCTACATATAATATGTGGAGCTAAGGCTTGAGATTTGCTTTGTTTCATTGTTGAATCATTTCTCAGTGTTCATCATTACATAGTGCACAAGGGACACTCCATATTTTCCACAAACATTCACTTTCTCTGTTATTATAAAAATAATTCAATACATTAATCTGACTTTTCAGGAATTAGTAATGTTGGGTTGAATTGAACATTCAGTAAAAACAGTAAGTGTGTTATAAGGGACCATCATCAATCTGGGACAGATGTGCTTCCAAAAGACAAAACTTCAAAAATAATTAATAATTTTCTGGTGTTTGTGGCTCTATTTGTTCCCTTAAAAGAAAAATGAAAAGTTGCCATCAAGTAAAAATTGTTCTGAGTTAAAAATTAATCTTAGCTATACTGAAATCTAAATTTGGAGTCAGTATATTTCATACCAGAACTGAATGTAGAAAGTGGTTTTGTTTAAGAGTATTTAAAATTAAACTTTGTTTAAAAAAAGGAATAAAATAATGGCCTCAGAGAAGTATTTATGAAATCTTGTTTATTCCAGCATATTAAGTGTAGCCTAAAGGAACTTAATTCCACCGAACAGCATACTTAAAAATGGCTAAATTGATAAACTTTAGATTACATGCATTTTTATCACAAATTAAAATAAACCTCAGCATCAGTCAGGAAGATGTAAAAAGCTACTCAGAGTCCAGGCTGTGAGCGCATCATGATCTTTACTGTTATCTGGCCTCCTGTTGTCTCAGTGGCTACCGTTGCCCATCAAATACAACATGGCTCAAGATGCCAAATCCCAAGTCTCGGTAAAGTTGCCTGCTCCGAGACAGGCACAGAAGCTCAATAATATTCTGACTCCGCTTGGAAGGGAGTTTACAATCTACTTGGCAAATAAGACAGACCACCTGAAAGGGAAATAACAGTTCAAGAGACATTCCAAAGTAGTGGCCTCCTGGATGGAGTGACCGAAGCTATGAATTTTAGGAAGTCAGTATAGGCTGCTATGAGTAGGAACAGGCAAAGAAGCCTGCAAGGAAGAGGAATTGAAAAATAATTGGACTGCAGATGCAGGGCAACAGAAGAAAAATGGTCCAGGCAGAGGAAGAGAGAGTGGGTACGGGCTTAGCGGCAAGGACACCTAGAAATGTTCAAGATGCACCTGGCGGCCAGGCTGGTCAGGCTAGAATTAAAGATGTAAAAAGGGGAAAGCCCCAGATAAAAGACTGGAGAGGTGTCTGAGGACCAGGTGTGAAACTTGAAATGGCATGCAAAGGAGACTGGAGGAAAGAAGCCCCTAAACATTTTTGGCGAGAAGCAAACAAGAACACATTGGAAACTGTGGCTGCTGGAATAAAAGGAAAGAACGGTATTTCCAGAGCACCAGGCAGGGCTATCTCAGCCACATTTCTTCAAAAGTAGGCACTCTTTGTTCCAACGCAAGCCCCACCTTTCACTCCAGCGCCCGTGTTTCCCTGGTCTCCACAACCACCTAGACCTTGAGGTTCTGGAAACACCTCTCCAGATCCACAGCCAGCGCCACTCTCCTGCCCCTGGCTGTAATTACATGGGCCACAGCTGGAACCCTCTGTGTCGAGGCAGCGTGGACTGGACTCATGACAGCCAGCATCTGGGGGGAATGGAGTTGGATTTGGGTTTAGGCAGGGGCTGGGACAGCGAATAGGCTCCCCACATGGCTCTGGGCTTGAGCATGGAGCTGGAAGGGGAACCGGCTCTGCATACTCCCTAGGCTCCGGGCATGGATATGGGTCCTCACATTGCTGTCGGCGAGGTCTTGGAGTTGGGCATGGAGCTACACTTGGAGCTGGACGTGGTACTGGACGGGGTTCCGGACACAAACGAGGTTCTGAAAATTGCCTTTGAGGAGGGCATGGGCGAGGCTCCGGATTTATCCGTGGTTCTGGGCGAGGACACAGACGCGGAGCAGGAAGCGGGCATCGTGGTTGGGATGGCTCTGGACATCGGCCACGGCGAGGCGGCGAGCAGGACCTTGGGAGGGGACGTGGCTCTACACGTGGCCTCGCCTCTGGGCAGCAGGATGGTCGTGGAGCGCAGCTCCGGGAGCGTCCTCTGATGGGGGGGATCTGGACAGGACATCTCTGTGGTGGAACCTGCCTGGGACAGCACGGGGATGAAATCTCTATCCGGCACTTGGGTCCACATCTCTGGGAGCAGCCTGCACTGGAGCGCGGAGAACTGTGGCTGTGGTAGATGGGCTCGGAGCGGCGGGGTGGAGTGCAGTAATTGTAGGAACCAGGAGAACATCTTGATGGCAGGCTGCTGCTGTAGCAGGGGTCAAAACGTCGTGGTGGGGAGCAGCTGCTGTAAGAAGGTTCCAGCCGACGAGAAGGGAGGCATCGGCTGGTGCTCTGAGACCGACGCTGCCCACTGAAGCTCCCATAGGAGCCCTGGGCCTGGCACTGAGGTGCACAAGTGCTAAACGAAGCCGGGGACTGACGCTGCGGGGCGCAGCTGCTGTAGGAAGCCTGGGACTGACGCTGCGGGGCGCAGTTGCTGTAGGAGGTTCCCGAGTAAAACTGCCGGGCGCAGCTGTTGTAGGAAGCCTGGGACTGGCGCTGGGGGGCGCAGCCGCTGTAGGAGGCCCCTGAGTATAACTGCGGGGCACAGCTGGTGTAGGAACCCTGGGACTGACGCTGGGGGACACAGCCGCCACCGTAGGAGCCTTGATACTGATACTGGGTGGAGAAGCTTCCCTGAGCCTGGGACACTGGGGAACATTCTACATAAGTAGTGACAGGTTGAGGAGCTAGAACGGGTACATAGGTCTGGACAGGATATTTCACATAACAAGTTTCTGTATAATAAACTGGAGCACATTCTACATAGGAAGTCTGAGCAGGGCCTGGGACTTGGTATTGCACGTAGGAAACCCCAGACTGGCCTGGAGCCTGGCACTGGACACAGGAAACTTGAGTCTGGCTCGGAGCCTGGCACTCCACCTGGGTCGTCTTGGACTGGGAGGGGGCCTGGCCCTTCCCCTGTGTGGTTTTAGTCTTGCTGGGAGCCTGGCACTTCACCTGAGTGGTCTTAGACTTGCATGGAGCCTGGCACTCCACCTGGGTGGTCTGGGACTGGCAGGGAGCCTGGGCAACTTGAACTTGGCATGGTACAGGGCACCCTAAAATTTGCATCCCACAAGGAGCTGGGACTACCACCTGGCTGTCGGCACCGGAGAACTGGGAGGGACCCAAGGAGGAACCCTTGACGCAGCACTGGGGGAGCGGCAGGCAATACTGAATTTGCTGCTGGTCACACATGGTCCTGATGCAGGTGGGTGAGTGGGACCTGAGGGTGAGAAGAACCAGTAATTACGACAAGATGCCTCGTCTTCCATGACCTTTCTTTTTCTCCCCTCAATCTTCACTTACGAATCTTTACTGACAGCTGGACCAAGGATCAGGCACTCCCATTCATGAGACCTGCACAGTTGTGCACAACCAGGACTAGGGGGGGACTTGCACTCTCCCCCGAGGGTGGATTTACCGGTGTGAAGCACCAGAGGGTGCTGGTGACAAGTCTATACAGTGCTCCCTCACTCCCTCAAGTCCTGTCATGGAAAGGGCCCTCCCTACAGGGAGTATCCACACTTGAGCCCAGAATGAGGACTCGACACTCGTGGGAGGTAGGATTTTCCTCACACTCGCATACTGGCGGCATATATGCATGTGCACACATGCAAAAATGAACACATCGGAACAAGCACTCAGGCAGCGCCTATGCCCAAGTAATGTCAAAGAATTCATCGGACAGTAAGGAATCCAGTCAGTTGTCGGGCAAGTCAAGCCCAGCATTAAAGTTTTGTTCCTCCATATTTAGCCTCTTCTGTGTGAATCCACTTAAAGAGGCCCTTGTGGATATATGCAAAGTCATGCACACACAAAACATACCAGCCTTGAATAGACTCAGGATCAACATGGCCACTTGCCCAGAAAAGTTGGTGTAATTAATCATCTGGAATGTGGCAATCGGCTGGCTTCAAAAATGTTTACTCCTTAACTCCTCTGAGAGACAGGAGAGGAACAGAATTACCTAAAATGGAGTAACTCAAAAAGTACAGTAAAAAGTGGAGAAAGTATAAGGTCTTTTTTTCTTTTTCTTTCTTTTTTTCTCCTTTTTTTTTTTCTTTTAAGACAAGTTCTTGCTATGTGGTTGTATAGCCCAGACTGGCCTCAACCTCACAGTCCCTGAGTGTTGGATGATAGGCATGTATTTCCACACCCAATTTAAGTGCAAGATTCTCAATCACAAGACTGATGTGGAGCCACTCTTAACGATCTACTGAGCAGGAGCACTACAAACAGGACCTGAGGCAGACATGTACTCCAGGGCCACATTTAGCCAGGCAGAAGGCAGGGCAGCACCTACTCCTCTGCTCTCCCCGAATCCACCTGCTGGTGTTCAAGCAGCCCAGCGACTGGCACAGCAGGGAACTGACTGACAATTCTCATCCAATGAAACATCTCTCCATAAGTTCCCCCCACACTGTGAATTCTCATAATGAAGGACAAAGCTGCATGATTTCCATTTGTCTACATACATGTTCCCTTGAGAAGGTAATCCTTCCTCATATAACCTTGCTCGCAAGATATAAATGATTAATATGCCTTTTCCAAGGGGAGCAGGTCCTGATGAGGGAAAATGCTTCCTGAGGATGAAGCCGGGTTATCAAAGACAAACACACTGACTCCACAGCCCTATCTCTTCTTATGAACTCTACAGATTTTCTTCTTATATCCCCCAAAGTCATCAGATGTTCTTCAAAGGCTGATGCACAGTTCCTCTGCCCTCAGCTTCCGACCCCAATACCCCTCACCTCTGTGAATCCACCAAACATCACCCCCACCCCAATCCCAGAACCCAGTGTCTACACTCACCCTCCTCAGCAGGCACGAAGTCATTCAGGCTGAGGCCCTGGGCAGAGGGCTGTCTTTATATAAAGTATTCTGGGTCTGGCTTAGACATGAGACAGCTGGTTGGCATCTGCTTGGCTCATCACCCACACTGGCATTCCAAAAGCTAGTTCCTCCCTGAGTACCTGTCGTCCTTGCAGTCACCTACAGAGTTGGGCGTGTCTGCCTCAGTGTCAAAGTTTCCAGACTATGAAGGACCAGATTCTTTTTTTTCCTTCTTCTTCACCCAACCAGTATCTTGTCTTTCCCTGATCTGGTGGTGAGGCTGATAAGAACCGTAAAGGTATCTTCTCACCTGAAAGATGATTCTATCCTCTGCCTTCATCCTTGCCCCAGAATCTCACAAAAGAGGTAAAAGAGGAAGTATTCCTTAACCTAGTAGAATTAAAAGTCCCTCCACGATAGAGACAGCTTTATGGAATGAAGAAAACCTGGAGTCAGAGCTGAGTCTAATGGCCCAGGTTGGCTACTTACAGCTGCGTGACCTTTATAATCAATCTAAGATGCATTCACTCTCCTGGAAAATAGATGTAATTGAATGTCTTCTTCTGATTGTTGTGAAAATTCAGGCAATTATTTTATACAAAATCATCTAGCCAAGAATGATATCCAAAATATCCAACATCCAGTCAGTAACTGCTGACTGTGAACAAGGGACACAGCTGGATCAGAGGGCCTCTGCTACACCCCACTCCTAAGCTGATCAACATGAGACATTCACTAATGTGGCCAAGCAGTCTCGGAGGCAGCACACTTCAGCCAGTTCTATGGAGAGGGCTTTGAAGACAACACAACACAGAACAGATAGAATAAACTGCTGCCCTGTGGGCCAGGTACAGGTGAGATGAATATCTTCTGTTCTGTTTGCAGAATATTATATTGATCATGAACCTTTAGAAACAGAGAAATTTTACTTCAGATTCCAGACATCCAGCTTTTCTTCTAAAATCCAAAGATCTAGCGTAGGTGAACCAGCCTCCTATCAATCCATTTGGGAACTGCCATCCATGGAGAGAGATCATACTCTTTTCCATTCTACCAAATTTCATCATTCTCTCTCCTATATCTATGATGCAATTCAAAATGCACGTTTCTGTGATCTTGAAAAGAAAGTTTTTATTAATAAGTTTTAAATAACCAATGATAGTTTATTAGTAGATATTTGTAGGACATGATGTTTATACTAATCTTAGGGAGTAGGTACATGGACTTAACATTTTGATTCTTTTTATTTTCCTTCCTCTCCTGCCCTCCCACTTCCCTCCATCTGTAGATGCCCTGCCCCATTTTCTTCCATTCCTTCTTCTTCGGTTCTCACACATAATGATTATATTCCTTGTGGGTCACTGGTATGAATATGACACATCTTAAATCCACTTAAAAGGATAAATGAATAATTATAGTTTTTAGTAATCCTGGTTGGATCATTTCACTGATTTGTACCATTCTCCACTATTGTAGGGACTTAGGTTCTGACCAAACTTGTGAGCAGAGATTTTATTTTATTTTATTTTATTTTATTTTATTTTATTTATTTATTTTTGGTTTTTCTCCAGTACCGGGAACCGAACTCACGACCTTGCGCTTGCCAGGCAGGTGCTTTTGCCATTGAGCTAAATCCCCAGCCCCCGAGCAGAGATTTTAGATTTAGACAGATTTTGGGCTCTAGTACCTACTAATGGGGTGAAAGCTACTTAATCATGATGTGCCTCAGATTCATTATTTATAAAGTGGAAAGAAAGGGAAGAAGGGGCAAGGGCAGTAAAGATGAGGGTGGGATTAGAAAATCATAGGAGTACTGTGTGATTTAAATAATAAAACTTCTCTAAAGCACTTAACACTTCGCCATTTATGTCTCTGGGCTTCAGTATCTTCTTCTGAAGATGCAAGGGGTAATACTTCAGGTTCTTGTGACAATAAAATCAGATGATGGGTATAAAAGTGTGTGTGAAAAAGAAAAAAAAAGTGTGTGTGACCTACAGTGCCTATACCAGTCATGTCTGTGAAGTCTCTCCCATAGAGAAGCTTGCCCAGTCCAACTTGATAGCACAGTCCTAGCTTTAGATCTTACTATGCATTCAAAAGGGATCTTCAAATACCACTACAGACCTGAGTAGAATCATAGACTTTCAGAGTACCATAACAACAACAATCCCCAGAAATTTCTTGGCCTTACCCTGCCGGTCTGTAGGTAAGGATGCTAAAATCCAGCCATGTGAACTTTTCTAAGAACCTAAAACTAATGGCTGCCTTGGAGGGACTAAATCCAAGGTCACCCTGCTCTTAGGCCAGTTCTCTTTCCACTACAGGTCTGTGCTCGGATCACAAACACTGGCCAAGTTGTCTCTGATCACACACATTGGCCAAGGTGCTCTGAACTTGGACATCTTAGGCTTAATGCTCACTGAGAACATAGTCTGAAAAGCAGTGAGCAAAGAATACTGAGAATATAGACCAACTGGCACCACCAGAATGTGAACATTGACTCCTAAATGGTGTGTTTCTTCTGCTCATTTCTGGATGGACCATGTACTTTTGGGAGGGAAAATACCTGTCGTATTCCTTGCATCTGTGTATACTGACATGGTGTGAGTCTGTTGATGGGTGACTGACAGATGATGGAAGGATGAGAATGAAACTGAACATTCTTTATTTGGCAGTGTCTTCAAACTAAATGGTTCCCTTAGATATCTCCAATTGGGATTCTAATTTCTGTGAGCCTCTGTATGTTTGTAGAGTTTTCCTTTTGGTTCAACCAACTGAATGTGGACAAAAGTAAGTTATCTTTCCCTAGAAAGCTCCTCCACCCAAAGTCTCATTGTTACACAACAGGAGGCAGCCTTGGTTCTTCTTCCAGCTTATCCCAACTCACAGCCCACACACACTTGCATTCTCATACACTGCTTCTCTCCAACGTTCCCTCTAATGTCCATCCCTCTGTCGCTCGTGTATTTCAGGCCTTCACAATCTCCTACACAGTACAGTAGTCTCCTCAGTGTTTTTTGTTTCCAGTATTTCTCCCATCTAACTTCCAAATAACCACAAGAGCAATCTACCTAATCAAATAATATAAATAAAACTAATTACGCTATTCTTTCGCTTTGCATTTTGTACTGGAAAAAAATAAAACTAATTATGCTATTCTTTCACTTTGCATTTTGTACTGCATTCAAACTTCTTAGCTAGGTATAAAAATTCCTTCAAAAGCAAGCTCCGTTCTGTCCTTCCTGACTTATGTCCTTTCTATCCTCATTTTATTCCCAAATCCTCACTCCTCTGCCCCCACACAAGACATCAGAAGAAGCCATGCAGAGTAGTTTTCACCCTCTACACATGCCCTGAGATTTCATGATGGCAGATCCTGTCACCTCCTCCTAAAATGTTCTTTCCTCTCTTCTCCACATATGACCTATGGCTCATTGTGTGAGACAATTCCAACATCACATTCTCAGTAGTGTTCCCTGACTCTTATAGCCATGATTCACTCTGCTCTGGCAGCACTTTAGACACACCCACCATTAAGGTTATAATGTGCTCTGATTGTTTACATTCCTATCCTCTACTCTAACAGTGAGTTTCATCAAGGAAAACAAGATGTGTTGTATAAAACTTTGTATCTCAGAAACAGACACCATGCCAATTCATAGGGCACATTTCACCTTTTTGATTGACTATTTCATTCTCACACAATTGTACACACAACCATATGTAGACATATACCTACACATAATATATAATATATATTAAATAATATATATTACATATTATATATATATTGCATTGCAGTTTATGGGTTGTTTCACTATATATTGGCATATGATAATATGTGAAGACTGTATTAAGAGCCACAATAGTGGCAAAGAAATACAAGATGAGATAGATAGATAGACAGATAGATAGATGATAGATATACAGATATATTATCTCTGGAGAAAAGGAAAAGGCATTCCTGTTGGGGAAAGACAGAAGCTACTTAGATAGGTGGAAATAATTAGAAACAGTAATTTAAACTGAAGAAGAAGTGGCTAGATAAATCTAAGCATAAGTGAAACCTTAGGGTAATTTACTAAATTGGTATAAACTGTAAAAGGAGAGCTTGTTATAAAGATATCTGTTAAAATTATAAAAATACAGGTATAAAATATAGATTAAAAATCTTAAGCCAAGTTACAGACTTAAAAAAATATAGAAGTGTAAATGATACAAATAGGAATGGAATGGGTCATATACAAGAAGTAAAGAGACACAGAGATAGCATAACATGAAAAAACACATTCAAAAAAAGAAAAAACACATAAATCTAGAGGTAATTCGTTGAGGACTTGCTGTATCACTGCTATTTGGCTGTAAATTATGTTAATATATATTGACACTCAAACTCTTTAAAACAGCCCTGTGAGGTATACATCATTATCATTATTTTATGTACTGGTTGTTGCTTTGTTAGTTTTTTTAACCTTTAAAATAAAAAATAAAAAACTAAAATAATTTGTTGTAGCTCAGAAGTCTCGATATAACAGCAGCAAGATTCATTGCCAAATTATCAGAAGCTTGTAGAAGTAGATACGCACTGAGATGAAATTACTTTGGATAAAAAACACATTGAACTGCATTCTATGTTCAGTTATTGACCCTTTTCAGATTTGGGGGACTCTGGATTGTCAAACCCTAAAGGAATTTAGTGATGTCTTGTTGATGTCCTGCTCCTGAGAGCTGGGACATAAATATATGTGCTGTGCTACAAAAGATACATGTGCTTCAACAGATTCAAAGAGATTATTCTCACTTTGTATCATTGCACAATCTTCTATCTATTATAGCCTCTCTTTTATGATGATTATAGCCAGAGGTATTGAAACTCATCCCAGAAATTGAGGTTCTATTTATCACCTGAGATATCTTTCAGTCTTTTCAGATAATCCTACTGTCTGGAGACCTCTACCTTCAAACATTGGAAAAGTCAGTGTTTTACTTTGGAAAAAGGGTATCGTTGACTTTTCTTCTCTCAGCCTAAGTTTAATAGGTCAGATGACTATATAAACCATGTAATACCTATGTGTCAATTAGGGTAAAGTTTAAAAAATACTGTATCTCAGGTTTTTGCCATTTGGCTAAGTAACTGAACAAAGAAGGACACCAAAAGACTCTGTCAAAGGCAGCCAAGAAAAGGTAACAGCAAACACTGCAGAAGATCTGCCCAGTTCTGTTTGTAGCTACTGTTAACCAAGGCTTTAAAAATAAAATGGAAAGCACAATAAAGGTAATTGAAGAACATGAAATGGTTATTTAGAGGGGTGTGAAGATATAAAAGAGATTGGGGTGAGGATCTATAATTAGCAATGAATACAAACAAAATTATAGATGCAATGAAAAGAAGTAAAACTATGTTTATTTTAATATTTGCATTTTGCAAATGTAATAGTGTTGCCTCATTAAATGAATATATGTGTGTATGTGCATATATTTCATTGGCAGAATAAGTTAGGCTAGACAAGTTGGACTTGTACTTATACAGAGAATTTGAGTTCCTGAAAGGCTTGCTATCTTGTATAACTCATTTCACTTGAACAATAAAATTCTAAGCCCAATCCAGAGCTAAATCAACTATAAAAATCATAGTAAATTCCCCACCATTGCCATCACACTTGGCGAGTCATAACCAAATCTTCCACTTTGACGAATTCTGCCAACACAGCTGTACTGGGTTCTTAATATTCAATGGTTTAGAAACAGCAAAAATGCACCAAATGCCAACCAATGCTTGGTTGCTGAGAAGTCTTTACCTACACCTAACTCTTCAAAATTTCTCCCCTATGGAGTTAGGTTTCATTTATGCCTTTTACTCAGGATTCTGTTCTCTACTCCTGTTATTTCCTCTCTCTTTCCTTCCTCTCTCCTCAATTACGCCTATTCTCTGTGCCAAACATCTACCAAGATTTCCACTACTGAGGAACAAAGAAGGACACCAAAAGACTCTGTCAAAGGCAGCCAAGAAAAGGTAACAGCAAACATTGCGGAAGATCTGCCCAGTTCTGTTTGTAGCTACTGTTAACCAAGGCTTTAAAAATAAAATGGAAAGCACAATAAAGGTAATTGCAGAACGTGAAATGGTTAGATATGCAATGAGATGAAGTTACTTTGGGTAAAAAACACATTGAACTGCATTCTATGCTCAAACACCAGCATCTCCATCCAGCATCTCCATCCATTTTGCATAGCTGTGCTGTTACCACAATCCCAGATATAGTGGACCACTTAGGATCCCCCAAAATTGTTATTTAACAAGAACTGCAAATACCATACTTCTTTGTTGATGTGTTTTGCTTTTTCACTAGATGATGATCATCTTGATCAATTTTAATTACTTTGTTTAATAGGAAGTTAGGTTCCTAGAAAGAGCCATTAAATATTTGCTGAATGGCATAAAATTCACTTAGTGATAAACCCCAGGAGTCAATAAAATATTCGATTGAGGGAAAAACAGGAAAGAATTCAGTAGACATATTTGTTAGAAGGAAGATAGAGTTTAAATTATTAAATTAAATAGAAATAGGAATATGTAGGTAGACTTCTATTTTTAATGATTTGTTTGATGTAGGTTGAAAAGGACTTCCAGGGGCTGGGGATTTAGCTCAGCGGCAAAAAGCGCCTGCCTGGCAAGGGCAAGGTCGTGAGTTCGGTTCCCGGTACCGGAGAAAAACTAAAACAAAAAAAAAAGAAAAGGACTTCCAGTTTAGCGGTTCATTATGTAAACATATATACATATATATATGTATAATATATATATAAATAATTTAGTTTGTGTTAATTTATTACTGTAAAGTCCATTTATTCATTATAAGTCTCTTGTTAATAAAAATATATTAGAAATTATATGGCCTCCAGTAAAATCACTTGGATTGTTTGAATTTCAGTTGGTCTAGATAAATATCATAGTTACATCTGGTCTTAATGTTAGATTTAAATTAAAAAGACAGAGATAAAATTAAGAAGACAGAAAGAGAAAGATAAACCATAAATTCCAGCAGAACAATGAATAAATGGATAGAAAGCTGTGAAGATAGTGTCAGGAATAGAAATGTACATAGAAAGGTAAAATGTGTGCAATAAGAATATAAGAATGTGCAAATTAAATTAAAATTAAAATATATGATTCTTCTGTCATACAAAATTAATTAAATTCGATTATAGATATACCTAAATATAAAATCTAAAATTATGAAATTCCTAGAAGAAAACATAGCAGTGAAAATTTATGAAACTGAGTTATGTAATGTTGTCTTACATGTCCAAAAGCATGAGTGACAAAAGAAAAAAATTATAGTAAACTGGACTTAATAAAAATTGAAAACCTTTATGATGCAGAATATAAAATTAATAGGTGAAACAATGACCAAGGACAGAAGAAAACATCTGTAAGTCATATATCTGAAAAGAGACTTGTAATTAGAATATATAAAGAACACTTAAGAACTCAATAATAAAAATATAATGCTATTTAAAATGGACAATGAGGGGAGGTGGGCCCCCGGTGCTGGCCCCTAGCTGCACAGGCCGCCACTGTGCAGTCGAGAACTATCATGGCACAGAGAAGCAATGACAATTGGCCCACCACACGCCGGCTGCGGAGTCCTGCCCGCGGATGTGCGTGAATCATTCTGTCAGATAACAATATGTAAAACAACAACCATTGATAATTTCTTACCACCTTGTCTGTAATTTGGTAAGCACCCCCTATTACTATGTTTTCTTTCTTTTACTCTTTAAAATAAAAAATAAATATATAAATAAAATGGACAATGAGTCTGAATAGATTATATTTTCAAATATATGTATAAATAGCCAATAAGAGTATGAAAATATTCTCAACATAAGTAGTTTTATGTAATACTAATCAAAACAATAGCAATAAACCATCACATCCACTAACGTCTGTAATAAAAATAGACAATTGCCAGGTTTGAAAGGACTATAGAAGAATCAGAAGTCTCAGTGCACTACTGGTGGAAATGTACATGCTACACTCACTATGGAAAACAGTTTGGCAGTTCCTCAAAAAGTAAAACATAAATGATATATGATCCATCAATCCTAAACCTGTATCCTACCCCAGCAAAATGAAAACATACATCCACTCAAAACCTTGTACATGAATATTTCATAGCAGCATTATTCACAATAGCCAAAATGCAGAAACAACCCAAGTATTTATCAGCTAATGAGTGGATAAACATAATGTGATATATCCGTACAAAGAGATGTTAATTGTCCATGAGAAAGAATGAGGATCTAATCAATGCTACAATATGTTTGAACCT
Source organism: Chinchilla lanigera (assembly GCF_000276665.1). Lineage (NCBI taxonomy): Eukaryota > Metazoa > Chordata > Mammalia > Rodentia > Chinchillidae > Chinchilla > Chinchilla lanigera. Next base: position 655,308 of record NW_004955592.1, read on the forward strand.
TGAATCTTTCATTCTCGAAGTGAAAGAAGCCCATCATAGAAGACCATGTACTGTGTGATTCTATTGACAAGAAAGGTCCTGAGTAGGCAAATGTATACAGAGAGAAAGTAGGACTTGAGAGAACATGATTGCTAATTAAAATATTCTAAAATTAGATTGTGGTGATAGTTAAACAGCTCGGTAAATATAATAAAATCATTGGCTTTTATACTTCAAATGAGTGAAATGTCTAGTATATGAACTTATATATATATGTACATGTATGAATATATACACATGAACATGTATGCTATACACATAACACAGAATACATAGGTAGGTGTTTATATCCATAAAATATCCATAAAATACATAGGTAGGTGTTTATATCCATAAATCCTACAGAAAATACATAAAATACATAGGTAGGTGTTTATATCCATAAAATATCCATAAAATACATAGGTAGGTGTTTATATCCATAAATCCTACAGAAACTTAAATCACATTCATGAAATATAGAATCACACACTTCTCACAATGCCACTTCTCTGTCACCCGATAACTTCTGTGTTATCTCTGGAGCTCAGCCTCTGTCTGGGCTCAGGCACCTTCTTCAAGGATCTTGGGAATACAAATCATCAGGATTGACATGGTCACTGGAAACCAAACTGATAACAACTTCATGATAGTCCTTCATGATAACAACTTCTTTCATGTCTTCCCTGCTGATGGTCACTACCTCACATATTGGATAAACTCTTAGTTCAAGTGAGGAACTTATTAAATTTAATTCACCAAACAAATATTAACATCACCTATCAGATTTCTAGAATTTGATTAAAAAGTATCATCCACCATTTACTTAATAAACACTCTCCAAGCACCAACTCACTTTCGTCCTTCAAGGAACATATAGCCTCTAGAGTCTAATAAGAAAAACACAAAAATAAACAGATAATGGCATTACCATGTGGTAAGGTCTTTGGAGACACAAGTACAGAGCAATTGTATGTGAAAAGAGTATCAGGAAGGACAGTTTTCCAAAGACTTTTCTCTTTGGAGGAAAAGTTATACACATACCAGTGAGAAAATGGAACCATCAGCCTCCCACTAGGAAATTGGGTGGTCCATGGCACAGGAAAGCTAGTACCTAGTGTAGCATTTCCAGATTTAGTAAATAAAAATACTACTAGTAGAGGCATAGCCAATGACAACCCTGGTTTGTGTTTGACAGGAGAAGTCCACAGAGCGATGAAAACTCCCTAAGCCTAGATGCATGCCACCTGGCCAAGGAGACCAAAGAGAACATATAGAATTGAGATCTAAAGGCTCCACAAGAACAAAGGCATACAAAGCAAGCTGTGCGTGCTGGGGGGAGAGGGCACAGTGTGTGTGAAAGAACAGAGAGAACTTAGGCATGTTTATGGGACTGAAATCAGCTAGTGACGTGAGATTAAGAAGAAGGGGCCAGTTCATACATGGCTTTAAGAACTTAGATCTTCATCCTCATGTCACTAGTGATTATTTTAAGTAGAGATGTGGCTTGATGTGACTCTGGGTGCACTGAGAGACCCAAAGAAGAACAAGGAGATGAAACGAAGACCATCTGTTCTAACCCAGGAAGAGTATCATTGACCTGTGCTCTTGGTAGGTACTATCAGAAACAATAAGACTTTTTTTTATTGGATCCTGGGAAGCAAAGCCTGTTATTAGGAGTCTAACTGCCTCTGGGAAATGGCAAGGTCTTCAGACTCAGACATGTCTAGCCTGACCTTGTGGCTCTTCCTGCAATCAACTGTGTGGTTACTTACTCCATTTGCACTTTAGTGAGTTTCATCACACAAAAAAGGTAAATAATAACAGCCTCATTTGTTGCTATAAAGGTTAATGAAAGATATGTAGAGTCATACCATGAATAAGCCTTCAATGAAGGTAATTATCTTATTGGCATCATAAAGTAATTATTTGTGGAACAGTTTGTAATGAAATAAAATTATAAGGAGTAACAAATTACAAAAGTCAATCCTTGCATTCAGTATAATTGAAAGAGTAACAGACTGGAGCTTCACATTAAAGTCCCATGTCTCAAACATACTCTCAGGTGTCTCTTTGAATCTCTTTCTTCATCTTTCCCTTCTATGCGTTTTATTTGTTTTTACTTCCCAAAGATTGCAAAAATTGAATGTGGTAAACATTACAAATTCTTTAAAGTAATATAAACCATAATAAGCATAGGAGTTCTTACTCCTATACACATACAACGTTTCTGGTCTCCAGCCCTGGGATTGACACAGGGAAAGAAGGTTAATTCTTTTTTCCATATTAGATGATGAGTTAGCTGAGTGCCTCTGGACCTGTTTCCTGGGGAGGTCAGGACAAAGTGGTATGATCTCAAGGATATGTGGATGCACATCCAGCCACACTGCCTGGGGAGCACTGGTCAGCTGGATGGGACAAGGAAGCAGGAGAAATGGTGAGTGTATGTGTGAGGATCAATAGCATGGAGCAGAAGCAGTACAAGAAGAAACTTTGTTAGGACTCATTGGTTTCTTGGTGTACCCCAGGGAGAAACAGTGTCAGGAGTGAGCAAAAGATAGACAAGAGACAAGAGACAAGAGCTGGGTCAGGTGGAAACCTCTTTACCAGATGGGTAAGAGGACCTCAATTACAGCAGTGGGGATGTTTATTTATACTCTCACAAAGTTAGTATCATGAGACACAAAGTTACCTAGCAACTAATGACTGAAATTATCCAGAAAAGATGCTTTACTCAAGACTGAGGTAGCTTGACTGCTTGAGGCACTGTGGCCTTGTTTTGCCTCCACATATATAACCAATTTCCAGCTTCAGCTGCTCCCAACAAAATTTAAGCTTTCCCATGGGTAAGTAGAGCCTGGGCATAAAGGGGTCTGCCAGCGCATGATATTAGGGGTATTACTGAGGTTCAGGGGTGCTAGGAGCTTCTTCTAGAGATTCCTTATAGGTTCTTTTTGTCCTGGACAAAGAATTGAACAAGAAAGGTGCAAAACAGAGCAAGGTTTTACATTTACTACAGGTAGGAAAAGAAGTATGCTCTGCAGAGTTGAGTGGGCCACTGAGAAATAGAGGACACAGGCGCTATGAGGTTAATGCCACCACTTCTGCATTCCCCATTCCCTGTCAGATCCAGATTGTCCTATCAAAAACCTCCTTGGTCTTACTTCAGAAGAACTGAAGATAAAACTTTCTGATTGGTGGCAGGTTCAAGGCTTGGAAACTGTTCCTGTTTCAGAGATTGACAGATCACATCAGCTGGCCACACCCTAATCTCCTGCCTCAGGAGTACAAGGAGCTTGTGTGCAGCACAGGGATGAGCCCTCAAGAATTCATTTCAGTATGTCAAACTCCAAGAGAGAAGAACAATGTGCAGGGAAGGAAAGGCAAAGGTCAAGGAAGGTCAATATTTCCGTGGGCCCCTCTTGCTGTTCTTCTGTGAAAGGGGTCAGGTCGGCAGGGGCCACACACACCACCCCTGGCAGCAGCCAGAGACTCCAGGGTGCTCACACTCACAGCAATCATGGCCGTGGTACCACAGCACCAGGAGAGGAGATGGGACCTGTGGTGACTCATGTAGCATAGCCACCACTGCAGAGCCACAGCAGAAAGAGAATGGAGGTGGGTATGAGCCCAGATGCTTGGGGTGAAACTTTGAGAAGGCATTTAGAATTAGGGAAGTTTGTGTGTTGTGATGGGATTGATGTCAGGGCCTTCATACTGAGTACATCCCTAGCCCTACTTATTTTTTTATTTTGAGACAGGGTCTTGCTAAATTGCTCAGGTGGGATTCAAACTTGCAATCTTCCTGCCTCAGCCTCTCAAAGTGCTGTGATTGTAAGTCCATGTCACTATGCTTGGCCATGGGATGGGGAGCTTAGAGAAACACTCTAGAGGTGCCTGGCCCTGCTAACGTTACGCTGGTAGCACACGTTGGGTAAAGTTAAGTCAAATGAGAGAAATGGAAAATAACCAGCGCACAGTACCAAAGATTGACTTTCATTGTTTTCTTGCTTGCAATTTCATCGAAACCTACCACTTACAACTAGCTGAACTAGCTGGATTATAGGCCAACTTCTACAAAGAGATTTGGAAACTGATTTGCATAAAAATAAATCTTATTAAACTCTCTCTCTCTCCCTACATATGCCTTCTTATCCTCAAAAAAAAAAAAAAAAAAAAAAACAGGTGACTCATTTTCTGACCCCTAATCCCAAGGATGTTTAATAGCGATAGAACATACCCAAGAACATTAAGTGGAAAGGTGGTAATACTGAAAACCAAGGTCTCTGAAGGTTATAGTGAGATTCCTGTCCTTCTGGCCCTTTTTCTCTGCCTTTTGTCCTTCCTTCCACACAGTCCTATGCCCCTGGAGCTTCTTTACCAAGCGTTCACTTGGCTAAGTGGAAGAAATCACTGACACTTGATAAGGCTGAAAACTGAGGTTCAGGCATGCTTTTTTCCTGGACGTGGATAAAAGAAGTGAAGCATAACCTGTGTATGCAGATTACTCCCTTTCACAACCTGGATGATGGCAACACTTCCAACCCAGGGGCTCCAGGGATTGCTCAGATATGTGTTCACAGGTCTCCTGTGGTCATCCATTCCTTTCTTATGCATTCACTCATTCATTAATTCAATAAATACGTATTGTATGTTTTGGTCCTGGGTTGTGCAAGATGCTTTTGTTATAAAGGTGAGCCAAGCTGCCCTGAGGACATACATGTTAACAATACACAGTAAAACATTCTACTATGTGCTGTAAAAAGACATAATGACCCGTAGGTGAGCTCCAAACATGCTGTCTTGTTAGGACAATGCCGTGTCCATTTGTATGCCTTCCTGCTTTTCAAATGGAAAACCTCCTGAGGACAGAAAATATACTACACTTTACTCATCTCCACACCCTTAGGAATACCATAAACAGAATGGGTAGCTTTGAAGAATAAATGAATAAATGATTGACTGACTGAATAAAAGAGGGGTGGTCAGGTGCTTTTCAGAACCATAGGCAGAACAGAAGCTTGCATCTCAACATATGATTTTTGGAGCTTTAGATTTCCCTGAAGCAGTGTCAATATTATGTGACATTTAGATGTCATCAAATATCAATGCCTTCATAATATCAAACTAATGGAGAACACAAGCCTAAGGGAATAACATTCAGATGGAGTGGGGGTGGGGATATAAGCAGGCCGAGGAAAAGAGTCATAATAAGAAAGGCAAATCCAAGGAAAGTCCAGGTGACAGACAAGGAATTGTAAGATTATATGGTAGAGCAAGTGCTGTGAGGGGCTGTGGAAGCTTAGAAGGCCAGGGAGAGAGTGACAAAAGTAATTAAGTCGTGAGAGGGTTCTGTTGGACTTCACTTTGAAGCAGCATACAAGGGTGGAAAATGGTCAGATACGTCAATACCCAATCCATTCTTGCTGCCTGGAGATGATGAGCTTATTACAAAAGAATTTAATTAAGAAAATAGTTTTTTTTTCTACTCAGGAATAAGTATTCTACTAAGTACTCAAAATACAAGAATAATCCTTTCTTGAAGAATTATGGGGTCAGTGTGGAATACAGATGAGTACACATGTGTTTTCCCTGTTAGGGAAGCCCTAGGGGCTACTGAATGTGCGGAAAAGCACATAATTCAGATTGGAGAGGAGGTTAAATACCTTGCTGATTTTATAAACCATGAGGAAGCAATGTTGGTCAGCAGGATCAAAGACGACTGGTAACTGTGACCTTCTAAATGGGGACAGCAGCTGAGGACAGCAGCTGCACAGAACGGTCAGTGTCAGCCTAAGGGAAGAACATGATAATGAAAAAGAGGTGTATTGTTACTCAGAGAGAGAAAATCCTAAGGAGAAGATGATGACCAATGTCAAATGTTCCAGTGAGCCCATACAAGGGTGGAAAATGGTCTATTTGCCTATTTGGACATTAATTGTGATTTCAGAGAGCTTCATTTCAGAGGATAAATAAGAGTAAAAGTCAGAATTTAATCTCTCTATCAATGAATGATTAGGTTGAATGAAGTGAGGTGTAATCATGAGATAAAAATCAACTTTATTAGGGATTAGAAAAGACAAATACAAGAAAACTACTACTTGTAATTTGTGAGAATTACAAAAACTTTACTGAACTACAAAATGTGGGACTTACTGTGAGAATTTCAGATGTTTAGAAATGAAGTAAATAATGATGGCTAAGTTAATAAGGGGAAGTTTGCTCAAAGAATCAAGGTCATTGATGGGAGTGGCTATGACCTGGTGATGACACTCTTATCAAAGATGAAGATAGTTTGACTGTGATGTGATGGCAAAGGCTCTGTGGAACGAATGTATTCACGGAGTCTGTATTACAAGAACAGAAACATATCATGCTGCTGGTATCACAAAAAATATATATTTAGTGTTTGTCTCTGACACAGAGCTCCAGAGTCACTGAGATTTCTTCAGTGATGAAAGTGTCTTTCATTATTCCTAGCAGCTCCCTTTGTAGCATATCTAAATTTATGATAATAAGATAATCAATGATTGGACCCCTAGATATATTCCAGAGTGGGCGCTGTTCAGTGTGTTAGAGGAGGTAGAATTGTTCAGCCACGCAAGTGGCCAGTGATGTAATCATCATGCCCTCATAACGAAACCTCCATTTAAAAAAAGACAGATTTCATTGAGCTTCCAGGTGGGTGAACATATTCACTTGTTGGGAGGGTGGTGATCTGGAAGTGGACTAGGAAGCTCTGTGGCTGCCCACCCCTCTGTACAAGGTGCTATGGATCTGCTGTATTTTAGATAACGTTCCTCTAAATGCCCATTTGTTAAAGGCCTGGTCTATGCTCAAGATGGTATTAGAAGGGGAACCTTTAGGAAGTGGGGCTAATAGAAGGAAGTTAGGTCATTGGGGACTTGCTCTTGAATGGATATTGGGGCACTAGCATAAATATTTCTTCTTTCTTCACTTCTGGGCATAAGTTGACGGCTTGCTCTCTGCACAATCCCACCATGATATACTGCCTCACTATAGGCCCAAATGCAATGAGTTAACTGAACATAGCCTGCAATCTCCAAAACTGTGAGCCAAAATAAACCTTTCCTCCTTATAAGTTGATTACCTTGGGTATTTTGTTACAGTGGTAGAAAGCTATCACAGCATCTCTTCTATTTCAGTATTACTGAGTCATAGCTTTTATACTAAACTTGTCAGCATAAGTGAATCACTTTCCTGTGTTCTTTGAGCCCTTCTAGAGAATTGTTGAACCAAGGTGATGGTGAGGTTCACATAATGCTTTGAATCCAGGCAGAAGTGTGGGTTTCTTGGAAACCCTATTTGCAGCTGACAGCAGAAGTGAGAGGCAGTCTTGGGCTGATCCTTAACCTGTGGCATCTGTGCTGACTCTGGGAATTTGTCAGAATTGAATTGAATTGTTGAATATCCAGTGGCTGTTGGAAAATTGCAGAATTGGTACAGAAAATTGACATATATGTAGTGTCAAGGAAAACTACTCAGCTATTGAAATCATTCACACATATTCATTCTTTTAATCTTCACAATAGTGTATGACTTTCCTTTTCACAAGAAGTATATTAAAGCACAGAGAAGTTAATATCTTATTTCAAGGCCATACAATCAGAATTTTATTGATATAATATGCAAGTCTCTACTTAAAGTGTATCACCAATGAAAAATCATTTTCTTTCTTTAATTTTCTTTATTTCTTCTTTTTAGTAATGGTGTTTAAACCAAAGACCTTACACATACTAGGCAAATATGTCTAGCCCTGAGATCCAGCTATAGCCCTTTCTGCTTTATTTTGATATAGGGTCATAATAAGTTGCCTAGACTGGCCTTCAACTTGCAATCCTCCTACCTCACACTTCCAGGTACCCCAGATTACAGGCATCGGCCACCATGCCCAGCTATGAAAAATCATTTTCAGTGATTTAAAAATACACTTATATAAATGGAAATAGTCATTGTTTTCTGTGAGAACATACTTAATGTCATTAAGCTTTAGTGTCATTTGGTTGAGTGAAGTTTCCGCTTCTTCTTAGCCAACACACACACTGGAAACAGAGATCTACATGGAAAAAAGGCTGAGTCAAGCAGACCTAAGAAGTAGTCCCACAATGCAGGGACACAGCTAGAGTCACACAGTTCCTGCCATTGTTTGATATGGTGCTGAATCTCTCTTACAACACAAATAAAACACCTTCCTTCTGGAAGATGCACCTGAGCTTATGTTTTTTTTGTTGTTGTTTGTAAGTCTTTACACAGCACTGACCCAGATGGAAAGAAGAGGAGCCCCATCACCAAGAGTCAGAGAGGCTGTGTTTGTTGAATATTGCAGACTGCTGCACAGTGCTTCTCTAAGACAGACTTCCTGCCTTCCTTCTTCTGCCATCACGGTAAGGAAGCCAGTCACACAGAGGCTACCTGGGGAGGTCAGCCCTTCAGCTACTCTCAGAGCTGTGTCCTGTAGAGCTCCTACATCTCTGAGCAAAAACTTAGAACATACACAGTTTCTGACCAGTTGAGATCTTCTTGCTTCCCTGAGACTTTCTTGAAGAACAAACACAGTGGCTTAGATGTACATTAAACCCCAAACATTCCCCTGAAGCAAGGCAGGATGTAAAGCCCTATATTTGATGGGTTTAAATGTGCATTTCAGAAAGATTCTGAGGCCTGCAGTGAACAGCACAGTTCAGAGCAGTGTGAGGAGACACTTGAAGCCAGCTGTGACAATAATCTGGGAAAAACATAGCTTGGACCCTGCACTAATAATGAAGACGGTGAAGAAAAATTCAGGAGACAGGCAATGCACAGCATCAACAGAAATTGGTGTTTGGTTGATTGGAGGAGCTGAGTGCTACAAGAGACAGAATAGTTTAAGACTTTTTGGTTTGTGGATTAGGAGGTGATGCTGTTATTAACTAAACCGGAAATCATTAGAAGGGAGGTTTGCTGAATGAAAGGGTAGGTGTTGGGGTTTATTTATTTACCTTTTTTGTCTTTTTGAGACAGAGTCTCACTGTGCAGTTCAGGCTGGCTTTGAGGTCACTTTGTAGCCCAGGCTGGTCTCAAACTTGCAATGATCCTCCTACCTCAGCCTCCCAAGTGCTGGGATTACAGGCGTGCACCCAGCTATAGGGGTTTATTTTGTAAACTCTGAATTTGAGATTAGGATGAAAGCTTTACTGGTGAAATCTAATAAACTGCCAGGTGTATCAGTCAGAGGTTCGAGAAACACACAGGATTCATCTCAGTCAAAATGATTTTTGCAATCCAAAATAAGCCTATTCTAGGTACTGGAGAGACAGTAGTGGGCAAGATAGCAAGATTCCTTCTCTCATGAAGTTTACATTAGCACAGAGAGAGATGGAGTCAAGAAAAAGAAATAATCAAGAAGCCATTCATTTATGGTAAGGAGACAAGATAAAGCAGAGTTAAAAGGTTGAAAGTGGTATGGGGGCTGTTTTAGATTCAAAGGTCACTGAGATTGCATAGTGAGGGTCACTGATGCCAGAGAGAAGAAGAGATTACCCGGGAGAGAGCAGGAGGATGAGAGGGTGAGACAGCAGGGGTGAAAGGCAGATATTGACAGGAATCAGACGTTGCTGGTGCTGTGTGATCTTTGGCAAATTATATGATCTCTGAATCCCAATTTCCTCATTTATAAAATTAATGGGGGATCTAAACAACATATTTTACTTTAAAGAGTTGTGAGAATTGGTTGAGAACATTATATAATTTAATTCATAGGACACATTTTTTGAAAACGATAGGACCTTGAATCTATAAAATTGGAAAAATCAGAACTTGAGGACCAGCACACACTGGCATCACTACCTTTTACTGCTCCCCTTAATGTTTAAGTCACTTCATCCTTGGGGAATCCAATAAGATGAAAGCTAGGATCTTCACAATAACTTACCCCCAACCACATGGCCAAGCCCATGACCAGCTTTTATGCCTCCTAGCCGAAGGGCTTAGTGTTCTAGAACAAATTTTCATCCAATATCTTTTTTTCTTTCCATATGGTTTATTTGTAACCATGTACACTCCAACACAAAAAGGATATACTTTGCCATTTTAAAATTTGTGAATAGGCTGTTATGCTTCACACAGTCTCTTGCACATTATTTTTTCATGTATACCTTGTTTTATTTTGATTCAGTCCATTCATTCTGGATTTTGAATGACAGTTCCTTGAGCAAATATCTAACAAGCAATCATCCACCTACCATTTAGAGGACATTTGGCTTGTCCCCAGATTGGAGTGCTCAAAGTTTCTAAGTTTTCACTGATTAGTATTTGTGTTTATAAATCATCATAATTATAAAAAGAGTAGAGTACAGTAATAGGCTTAAAATCATAGAAAATTTATATATACCTAGAAGAAGACAGTGCCTCCAACTGGTAACTTCCAGACTGGACTGGCCCTTTCTAAGGCAAAGGCAGTGGAAGGTTTGCCATCCCTACCTGCATTAGTCACCTTCCCATCACTGGTGCAACATACCTGACACTCACGCTTCAAAAGAAAAGAGGTTTACTTTGGCTCATAGCTTCATACAGTTCAGTCCATGGTTGACTGGCTTCAATGCAGAGATGGCATGGGAGAGGAAATGTACGGCAGAGGAAAGCTGCTCAACCTACAGCAACCAAGACGCAGCACAGAAAGAGACGGAAGAGACTGGGAAAAGGTACTACATCCTAACAGCAAATTCAGCTAGTGAGCTCATGGATGGATCAGTCCACTAATAAGGATAGACCCTCCATGATCCAATCACTATCCAAAAGCTCCACCCCTCAATACCTGAGACTCTTGGGGGACATTTTAGTTCTAAACCATAACAGCATCCAGTACAGTGACTGGCCACTGGATCCGCAGTTCTAAACCCGACTTTGTCCCAGCAAGGGTGAGGCTGAACCCTGGCTGCTGACCTTGACCTGTGAGGATGATGCTGGCAAAAGAGACAAGAGGCTAATGAGGCTCAGCAGGGAAGACTTTATTGTTTGGAATTACAGAAGAAGAGGTGGAGCCTGACCATTTGGAAGTAAATTCACAACCTTCCAAAGGAACAGCTCAGCCTCTCAGAGCCTAGAACAAGGAGGACAGAAAAAGAAGGGAGGGTGAGCAGGGAGGAACAGGTTTTCTGCACATTGGCTTCTCCAGGACTGCTTCTCTCAGGTTCTTGTGGCTCAGGTCAGCAGCAGCCACTGGAGCCCCCAGACTGCTGGCCACTGCTTCCACCACTGCTGCCGCAGCCACCGCCACCGCCACTGCTGCAGCAGCCACTGCCGCCACCACTGCTGCAACAACCACCGCCGCCGCCACTGCTGCAGCAGCCACCACCGCCGCCACTGCTGCAGCAGCCAGAGCTCTGGTGTCGGTGTCTGTGTCGAAGAGATCGGCGGGGCCTGTGGTGGCTCAGGCAGCAGCCGCCACCCCCAGAGCTGCAGCAGCCGCCAGAGCTGGAGCCACAGCTGCTGCCAGAACCTAGGCTGCAGCAAGAAGAGACTGGGGGGCACTTAGGAGGGCATTTGGGGGGACATTTGGGGGTGGGGCACTTGGGAGGGCACTTGGGGGTACACTTGGGAGGGGGCTGGCACTTCTGCTGGTTCTGCTGGCAGGACATTTTTCAAGAGGAAGTCAGGAAACCTAAGGAGAAAATTTAAAGACCATGAGAACAAGTGTCAAGGTATATATCTTTTACACTGGATTTCATGAGCCCCTACTCCAAAACAAGCTACTTCATGAACAAGAACTGTAACCAGAATTTGGAAACTGGTATGAAATGAAATTGAGCACAATAAAAATGTTCTCTCTCTCTCTAGCATCCCCCCCACACCCCCAATCAAAGATGCTGACCTTTGTTCTACTCAGGCTGTAATATCAGCCCCATACAAAGGCCCAGGAACCTAGCTAGCCCTACACTCAGAAGCTATCCTTTAACATATCCTTTATTCTTACACATGTCTGGTGAGAACCCATCTCTGAGAACATTGACTTAAGGGGACTAGACAAAGATGTGGAAGGTCCAGATGTCTGCAGGTCAGCTGCTGTGGATCCACCACACACACACACACACACAGAGTTCCCAATGCAGTTTTTCTAGTTGCTCTCCCTCCCTAAACTGGGACAGCTACAGCTCCGGGGTCTGCCTCCAGACCCTGGCCAGATAAGACAAGTCAAGAGAGAATATCACTAACGAGACTGCAGGGCGACAAACCTAGGCCTATGTCAACTGCAGGTTGAGGAATACCTGTCACACCAGGGGACTTGTTCCTCTTTCTATGCCCTCTTCTTCCCTCTCTCCAAGGAGTCCCGCAGGCCTCCTGCCTCAGACTTCTTGGCCAAGCACTCACCTAGTCAGTGGAAGCAGCAGAAGCCGTTGCTGGCTGAGGACTGGGGAACCCAGAGCTGAGGAGCCCTTTTATCCTGGGCCTGGCGTCTTCCTGGGAGTGAGGCACAGCCTGTGTATCCAGACCCTATACTTTCACAATGAGCCTGAGGGTGACTCTTCTCACGTTCCCAACCCTGGGGCTCCAGGAGCTTCCTGGGCAAGGCCAAGAGGAATCCCGGAAGCTAGAGATTGTCCAGATGTCTATCCATAGGCCTCCAGCAAGCCAGCCATTCCACCTCCATGCATTCACTCGTTCATTAATTCAAGAAATATGTATTATCTATATCTGGCCCATAATTTCACAATGTGTCAATGACACAGAGATGACAGGGATTACTCTGAGGATCTTAGTCTCACCCCATGAGTATGTAAGCAAATTGTTCAGTTACTACAGCTATCCCCTGGGGCAATTTCACAGTCTTTCTACCCTACAAGCCAATTGAAAGTCAAATGTTTTGGTTACTTCAGGATTCCGTGAGCTTGGTATAGTGCCTGGCACAGTAAATTTAGGAAAAAGATTAAAGATTGGGAAAGAGAAAGGCAGGTATTTTTGGGAGCACTGAGGCAGGGTTACTGGCCACAATGTAGCAGCCTCTAGGTTCTGCAGAGGCTGGAAATTAATTCCTAAAGGAGAAGTTATTTGAAAGCGTGATTCTGTGGCACTGAGAACAGGTGAGAACATGAGCAGGTGGGTAGAGAATGGGCCCAAAATACCCACAGTGCGTAAAAGCTAAGGAGCCAGATAGCCAACCCTGGTAGAGCAGTAGGCACATGGATAGAGCCAGGGTTTTGAGACGTGAAGGGATTAGGTTGAAAAATGTTTGAGAATTAGAACAGCTATATTATTGAGCTATTGTGTACATTTAGGTGGCTACTCAAAGAGAAGAGAAATAAAACATAGGTGGACCTTTAAATTGATAGTAATTCAATACCTGTAATTAGAACACAAAGGTTACGTTGCTATGAGCATGGAATTATCACTAAACTTAATGAGTATTTGCCAGGGTTTAATAAGAATATGGCAGGGCAACATCTAAAACAAATTGGCTTCTTGACAATGAAATTACCACTTGATGATATAAAAGTGGATAAGGTTACAGAAGAGAATATTCATGCTAAGAGGAAAAAGAGACAAAGTGAAAGATGGAGATTTCAATGTATAGGGAACTAAGATATATTAGTCCTTTTTCTTTTATTTTTCTTTTTACTGTAATAAAATACTCTGAAAGGAAAGAGATTTATTTTGGCTGATGGTTCTGGGGTATAAGGCTTAGGGGTCTTGTCTGGTGATGGCCTTCTTGCTAGTGGAGTTCCAAGCAATACAGAGGATCACCTGGCAAGAGGCAGACGGCAAGCACGTGTCCGTGGGCCTGTCTTCCTCATCTTATGGATGCCACTCTAATGACTCTCTAACCCTAATCACTTTCCAAGGGCCCACTTATAAACACCATATCTTTCTAACCTTAATACCTCCCAGCAGGGATTGGGGGACACTCGAAGTATATCCATACCATAGCAGGAAATGAAACATTAAGAAATCTAAGGAAGAATAGTGAGATACATAGCTGAAAAACTCATGAAATCAAAAACCTATCATGCTCTGTAGGAAAAGACTGGAAAAGAAATTTCAAAATAAAAAAGGCTTTCAATAAAAAAGGCTCAAATACCAGAAAGAATTCGGATGAAATTGCAAATAGTAGTTTAACATAGTCACTTTGTTTATTTTAATTTATTTTTGTGTTACTAGGGCTTGAACTTAGGGCCTTGCACATGTTAGGTAAGTGCTCTACAGCTGAGCTACACTCCCTGATCTGGAAATACTAGTTTAATGGTGAGGGTTGAGACCACATGATAAAAAATTTGGGGAAACAGATATTATTTCAATGAGTTTAATGAGAGACAGATGAATGATGAATTTTTTAAAGTAAGAAAACTACAATTTTTGTAGTATGAATGAGCAGGTAGTATTTCAGAATATTATTTTTAAAGGACTGTGTTGGAATGAAGACAGAGTACAACTGGGATGGTGAATTGTCCATTAGATTTGTGGCACTGAATCAAAAAACTACAGCAATTCACAGAACTTGAGTTTTAAGAAAGATCTTCCTTAAATCTTGATCTTCAAGAATGTAGGGATTTTTTAAAAAAGGATTATTTAAACTACAATGATAACTGATAAAAGTGATAATGATACTGACCCTCATTACACCTTCAGACGAAAGAAACTAGAACTGACATCAAAGAAATGCAAAAAGTGAAAGACATGGCTGACTGAATGAACAGGTGGTATTTCAGAATATTGCTTTAAAAGGACAGCGTTGGAATGAAGGAGATATAATTTAGCATTCCTACTTCTACTTGGCAAGCTGTGTAAACTTAATCAAGTTACCTATTTCCTAAGGTACAATTTTATTGTCTGCAAAACAGTGATGATAGTTCTACTTATCTATAAGCACAAAATAGTATACTGTCTACTGAGCACAAACTACACACGTAGCTGGAACTCAAAAGTTTGTAAGCTACTTCTACAATCGCTACCACTCTGCTGATTACTATCTGTTACCTTACGTGCTTTGGTATTTAAATAGGCATCATTCTGCCTAACAAGACTCACTTGTTCCAGAGAACTGATACTATGTGATATAATTAGAATCTTGATGTTATCCTGTTTTCCTTGTTGGACTTAGCTTATGAAAATAAAGATGGCAAAAGAATAAGGTCTATGTGTACATCATTCTAATTCATTTGTTAAACACTCTGGGTACAAAGTATTATCCTGCTAGGTAATATGGAGGGTTTGGAGAGACTTGGAAACCACCCTCATCGTTAAACTTTATAAGTAAACTTTACCATGTGGGAAGCTGAGAAAACAAGCACTTGACTACCTTTTACACTCGACAGGCAGTGACTGTTACAGGCAAGGTTATTCGCTGGGAAAAGAAGGTGTGAGTGTCTGTAGGTAGGTATTGAATGAAAATGAGCAGAGACAGAGATGTAGAGACCTATACTGAAACTACAGGGTGTACAAACGAGAAGCAGACAGGAGTAAATATGAGGAATCTGAAGGCAAAGCTTCCACATAGTTAAAGCATGAATAATATGAAGACAATGAAGAAGAGATTGTGATACAAGATAACATGGGGGGAAAGATTTGAACCTCCTTGCACTTAGCACAAAACTAAACAACTACACATTACTGTCTGTTTGAATAAATGATTCTACATGTTGTGGAAATTCACATAAGGAAATTATTCTATGGATTCGAAAAAGTAAGACCGGTTTTTAGGAGAATCATAACTAAGGAGTAACATTTCTGATGGCTGCATATTCTTAATTCAAGCAAATCAAACGTGCAAAAATTAGTCAAATAAATTTATGTTAACCTCAATATTTTCCACTATTTCTTATAATATTAAAACTTGGCTCTTTCTATATTGTACATTTGTCAAGCTTATGATTAAACTGGGATAGTTCTTTTAAGATAGTGATCTTAAAAATGCAGTTATGATGGAAACTTCTACTTATAATTAATGAATTTGACTTTCCTGGTACACTGAGGCCTAACTTACCTTTGTAAGATTTTGAGTAGATTTTAAACAAAGATTGAGAATTCTTGTTTGTTTCACTCTGAACCATGAAGAAATCCTAATTTCTTTTCAGATACCTGCAGAAATATGACTTTGTACTAGGACATAGAAAAACAGATGCAAGAGATGAGGGGGAAGAAAAGGACATAGGGCAACATTTCACCTCTGTTCAGGAGATGCCTGTTCTCTCTGAAATGTGATCATATATTTCCACTTTGAAATAAAAAATACAGATTCCTTTTCCATAGACTTCTTTGTTCATACATAGACACTTATTAAGACACAGGAAATACTTTCTGACTTATAATAGGAGAGAACAAACTCTGTTGATGTCCCTTTTGAGAGAGGCTGGGCCTAACAGGAAGGTAGGTGGAGATCACATCCATGTGCTCGGGGTACTCGTAGGTACTTAGTCACCCCTGGCCTTATCTCCCCATTCCAGATTCACATCTGGATCACTGGATGGATTAGAGTTTGAGTCTTTTGTTCTCCAGCTCAGGAAGAGTACTTAAAAATAACTCTAATCATTTTCATGCTTCATCTCATCTCATCCTTATAGTAGCGTATATATGCAAAATAATGATTACTCCAGTTTTGTCAGTGTAGAAATGTAGGCAGAAGAAGATTAGGCAACTTGTCCAAAGTTCCAGAATTATTGGTAGACTTGAGGTTTAAACCCCAGGCATTCTAATTTAAAAGCCATAAAGCAGAATTGCCACCCCAATCCTTTGCCTGACCCTAGGAAAGAAGGATAATTTGCTAGACACAACTATTTTTGTAAACAAACACACAGGCTCTTTTCGTTGTGAAGGCAATGGCAACCATCAGAGCTATTTACATGACACACTAAGGGCTTGGAGGGACTAAAGAAATGTATATTAGGAAGAGTCACTGTTTGAAATGTACTTGACCTCCGAGTTTTTCAAACCCTGTCCTTCACTCCTGGCCTCACATCCTCTGCACTCACTGCCTTGTCCCCTGAACCTCCTACCATTCTCTACCACATAGCCTCATTTTCCACTGCAAGTTCAGTTAGCAGACTGAATTCTGCTCACTCACGACCATACATTCATACACCTAAGGGCAGGCTCCACCTACAGAGCATGCAATGGCCAGCCGGAAGTGGTGGCCCCCACCCCGAGAGCAGGAGAGCCACCAGCCACAGTTCATTTCCAGGGTGCTCTTCCTTCTACTGATCCTGACACCCCCTGGAACTGGGTAACATGAAGGCAACCTTGAAGGACCTGCCCAGCTAGCCTGAATCTTAGGAGAATTCTATACCTCTTCTCAGACTGATGACCACTTTTATGTTTTAGTAAGTTTAATTGATGGCACTCTAGTAACACTCAAAGGCTAATAACCATAATAAACAAGGTACACCTATTGATGCCAAGAATATCCTGCTACTTAGAGGGAGGGTCCGCCTGCCATTCACAGGGCTATAGGCTGCTTGTGGCTCCCCCAAGATAATCATATCAAACCAAAATCTCAAACTTCTTGTTTTCTGCAAAAACCAACAATAAACGGCAAAAATCTCATCACAGGCTTGAGCAGCAGTTACTGTGGTCCTAAAAATGTGTCTTGCACAGACTCCAGGACACCTGTTTTCTACTTGAGAGATAGGTTTGGGAAGTGAAAGAAAACATGTCATGAATTAGACACAAAAATAGTTATCAAAGGGGAGACGAAAGAGAAAGCACAACTGTTGAAGATCCACAGTAGCTCATATTTTATTTAATCCTTAGAAGAACACCATAAGCCTGATAAGATTACAGCATCTCTATTTCATAAGTGAAGAAATTAAAACCAAAAGCCTAAAAATTCTTGCTGCAAGGCACCTAACAAGGAAGAGGTAGAAGTAAAGCTATAATGTAGAGTCACCTGACTCCAGTGTGTATGCATTTTCCACTCTCCATGCTGAGGAGAACTTAACAGTGTAAACTTTATCTAATGTATTTTGAACTGTAAAAGAATTGATATTAGGATTTTTGAAATTGAGAGGATACTCTTCAGTTCTCTTTGGTAGAAAATTTTGATTATTTACGCTTGAGTTAATTACTAATGGGAAAGCACCTGGCCAGTGTTCAGCACGCAATAGCTGCTTGGTGAATTTCACCTGTGTCTGTGATAAACATCAATAAATATTATCAGTGTCTGTGTCACAAAGTGGCTCCATCAAATGTCTAATGGTTTAGAAATGCCCAGGAATGCAAGATTGTACCATAATTATAAGGTTATAAACACTGTGCAATTATTATATGTAGATCCTTTTTTATCTCCATTGAGAAAGTAGCTCAAATATTTAAAGATGCATTCTTTCTGTTTTCTCCTTTCTTTAGGATGTGAGAACTAGAACCACCAAAATTGTAAATGTCCTCTGGGAAAATGATCCACGGCCCATGTGTTTAATGCAACTTATTTTTAACGCACATCACACTGTTGAACAGTGTTGTAAATACACATGTGAGCATAGCGTGGATTCTATAATCAATTTATTTTAGAAAATGTGAGATTTTGAGTGGTTTTTTGGTTTTGGTTTTTTTGTTTTGTTTTGTTTTGGCTTTTGTTTTTAGAAGCACTACTGAGGATTGGACCTAAAGCCTCCTTAGTGAGCTACATCCCTAGCATTTTTTATTTTTTTAAATTTTGAGACAGAGTATTTTTAAGTTGCTAAATTATCCAGGCTATGTTCAAATTTGAGTTCTTCCTGCCTCAGCCTCCCAGAATATTGGGATTGGAGGTGTGCACCATGCCCAGCTGAAAACTTGAAGTTTTTAAAAAGTCAAATTCCTTTTCTGAATTGAGACATTTCAGCCCCTTTATTACTTAATTACACACAGGAATAGTCATGAAGGTCATAACAAGGCAAAGGTTCTAATGATGCACTGCCTCCTGATGTATGTAAACGTAGGAACCTTTTTCTGTGTGGTGAATTCTATATGCTGAGAACCATAATTTGGGACACCATGATCTAATCTCTGGGTTCCAATAGTGGTAAGGTATACCGTTTAGACTCTTCCAATAAAAACAATCAAAACAAGGCATCATATATATGATAGACGCACACACCTTCCTCTGTGATTGTGCATAAGTGTTTATATGTGGGTTTGCTTACATTCTCTCTCTCTGTCTCTCTCTCACATACACACACGCACACCCAGAGCCACAAATACTATTTAGGATAGAAATTACAAGCTAAAAACTACAGAAAAACTAGGGAGTTTAAAGAGTGAGCTTCTTTTTCCCTAACAGTAAAATCGTTATCATCAGTTTTTGTTTTTGGCAGCCTTGACTGATGAGGACAGAAGCTGGACAGGACTGGAACGCTGATAGGAGACCTTCCCAGAGTTCACTGGGCTCATTCTTGGAGTAACCAAGTCAGAAGACACCAACTGCAAAGTCTTGCTTCTGTGAACTTTGCGGAAGCCAATCCTAGAACAGGGGACCCTCTGGTCTTCAGCAGAAGCAAACACGAAGCATCTTGGAAAGAAAGCACTCACACCCTAGGCTTTCACTGGTTCTCACAACTACAGTGTAAGGTAAAAAGCCCAATTGTCCTCTCCTTCGCTGAGATGCTGCTCATCTCTGGTTCAGATTGCATAACAGGCTTTTCATAGGTTGCCCTGAGCCCAACCTCTTCTCCAAAATAAATTGAGGGTCTTTGCTCTGTGCTCCCAGAATGGCAGATGCACTGTGTCTATCATTTCATGTTTGTTGCCGGAAGTCTGGGAACTCCTCAAAGGCAGAGACCACCCCTTTTTCATCTTGGTCTTTCTAGCACCCAGCAGGGTACTGTACTCAAAGCATGTGTTCAAAGCATGTTTATTTCACGAATGAGTAAAAACTTCATGAGGCTGCGAGGGCTGAGGAGGACAGTTCCAGGTGTGAGAAAGATCGGTGACTTCTGAGATGTAAGGCCAAACCACCTCTGCCAGGGTCTCCTGCATACTGCCAAGCTATAAATCCCTTTTCACCAGGCTGATAAGAGTCATGGTGTGGGAGGTCTGTTGTGAGAACAGAGCTCTCTGAAGAGCTTTTATGATATTAACAGAGGCACATGAGAAACAAGGGGGACCGAGAGCAGGACAAGGAAAAGAGGAGGAAGCCACATAGAGGAAACTCAGGGGGCATCTGCTATCATGAAAGTGAGAATGTGATTTATGTATATAATCCTTTTTCTGGTCACTGCCCTATTGTGTAGTCATCTTCTGGATCAACCCATTTAATGACTCTGGTAATGATACCTCAGTTTCCTCATCTGTTACCATGGAATGGCAATGATAATAATATTTCCTTTACTATCACATATGGCTGCTTCTCAAAATCAGAGAATTGGTTTTTAATTGAAAAAAAGAGTGTACACTGGATTTACCATGTGGATTAAAGTTTTCATTACTTAGTACTTAAAAGTAGACATGGAGAGTAAAAGCATAGAATAAAGGCAGGTTGAAGACTAAACAAACAAACAAAAAACCAACATTTAGAGGAAACTGAAATGTTGTGGAAGCATAGAAGCCTTCCCTACAGAATTCAAGTTCTAGGGCAAAGGACAGAACCACACATTGGTTAAGAACTAGATAATTGAAGGTTAAAAATGATCTGCTCCTAGTGTAACTTTAGGCAAGTTATTTAACCTTAGAAGGCTCACCATCCTTAGATACAATGAAACAAGAATAAAAATTATATCTACCTTTTTAGTAATGAATGAGATCCATTAATTCTTCCAATGATTACGCATTCACTGTTTGACTATATATGTGACAGACATTGTTTTAGGCACAGGGGGGTACAAATTATAAATCAGATGAGATTGCACAAGCCTGTAATCTTAGCACTCTGGGAGGTTGAGGCAGAAGGGTCCCAAGTTTGAGCTCACCCTGGGCAACTTAGTGAGACCCTGACTCAAAATCAAAAAAAAGAAGACTGAAAGTGTAGCTCAGTGTGAAAGCCCTGAGTTCATCCCCCAGGACCACAAACAAAAAATAAATGAGGCAGATAAGACTCCTGACTTCAGGTTGTTTCCATTCCAACAGGAAAAACAAACAAATGAATGCATAACACAGAATTAAGTAGTAAGAGTCTAGGAAGAAAGATAAAGAATGGAATCTTTTTTTGTTTGGTTTGGTTTTGGTTTTCTTCCAGTATGGGGAATCGAACTCACGACCTTGAGCTTGCTAGGCAGGCTCTGTGCCGCTGAGCTAAATCCCCAGCCCCCAAGAATGGAATCTTAAATATGGAGGGCTTGGCACTGTGACAGCTTTCTGACGGTACCTAGTACTTAGTTCAACATTTTCCTGTCTGAGGGAGACATGGGCACTAAGCCCCTGAGTCTTCCCTGGTCTCCCCTGGATAATCAGACTGGATTCACACAGTGCAGGAAATCCTCACAGGGTGACACATAAATGGGAAGAGTTGTTGCTTTATTTGACATATTGAGTGCCAACCTGTGTGGCTCTGGAGACAGCAAACCAAATAACACCAGTTCCCACCACAGAGTGCCTGGGCTAGTAGGGTAAGATGAACAGATATCCCAGCAGGGCTGAACATGAGGCTGACCACGAGGATCTCTGAGACTATTACTCACTGCATACTATTCCTCCCCCTCTTTTTCGCTTTGTGGCCCAGCCCACCCCAACATCCATCTGTCTCACACAGCAGATGTGCTAATCAGGTCATCAGCTGCCATCAACTGGGTGGAGATGCTTACAGGCAGGATATCTGATTGTGACACTCTCCCCGCCAACTTCTGTCTCAGGACCTGGTCTACATTCCTCCTCCTTGTCCACCACTGACTCTAAGAGAGGATCTGTTGTCACAGGAAGTAGGGATGCCCCATCCCTAAGCACCTGTAAGGGATGCTTACAGGTGGCTACCAGTCAAACCTCTACCTTTCGCAGTGTCTTGGGGAGAGACTTTCTTCGAACCTTGGACAGGATTGAAAAATTGAAGCAAGGCTATTTAAAGCTGGAAAAGGCCCTGAGTGGTTGTCTCATCCCGCTTACCCATGTTACAGAGAAGGAAGAGGCCCCACAAAGTGAACTGAGGTTCTAAATGGGATAAAAATAATTTGTGGCAAAGTTAGGGTCAGAACAGAGATAGAGGAAGCTAGGAGACAATAGTCATTTGTAATATCAATACGTTTTCATAATTTTATCCACAATAGAGCCTTTCTCCCTTCACTTCACTTAGAACTAAAGATTTCAAATCCTAAGAACTTTTCAATATTTTTTATCTTCTATGATTGTCATCCTTTTACTCTAAATTGTCCTTTTGTACGGATTGGCATAGGCCCGTCAGCAGGGATGGGGAAACTGTGTAATCTGTTACATACTGAATGTGTGAGGGACTATCTGGGGCAGTTTTATGAGACGCAGACTGGGTGGGGAAATCATGAAGTTTACCTGGGGTCACAGAGTCAGAAAATGCATCTGTCAGAGTCAAAGCTCTGTGCCTTTAGCGCAGTCCTAGCCATCGCTCCCCCCACATCAGCCAGGAAATTCAGATCAATTCTCTCATTGCTCAAATAAGGGAATATCACATGTAAAGCGTTAACACAGAGCCCAGCAACTAGTAGGTCCTCAGCAAGTAGAAGACGGTTCTCTCTGTCTTTTCCTTCTGGTTTCAATAATAAATAAATTCTGAGTTACTTTTTCTCATGAGTATTCAACACCATTGGCTATACACTTGTGTACAATACATGTACAATATGTGTATAAGACGAGAGAATGTAGACACATGTGGCTATATGATTTGGATTGATTATGGGGAAACATGAAGTGTGTCTGTAGATACTAACCTTACTTGCCAGGAATTTTTGCAAAGGTATTTTTCTGAAAGAGAAAACATCATAAAAATTATCCTATCCTGGGAAGGGAGTTAATATTCTCAACAGAATTTTCTACTGCAGGAAAAGTGCAGGAAAGCAGGCTTGGGCTGGATCCCAGAGAGCAGCACTTCAGCCTGCTCCTCCCAGCTTCCCAGGGCTTTGGCTCAAAGTTCTGGACTTGTCATTTGCTCATGTAAAGTCTCCAGCATATATTGTAGATGAGACATCTGGATTATTTTACGTAAGAAATGGTGCGTCAAGATTTTTAAAGTTTTTTTAAAGGCTAAAACAGAACTTTTCATTAACCTTAAAATGTCCTGAAACTGAACATTATGAGGCCTAACCTTCTCCTTAAACTAATCAGGGAACAGAAATAAGACAGGCTTCAATCCTAAAATCGCTACCTACTAATTTGCACAGGGAAGTTTATGTGAAGCATTCTAGAAGGCAAGTTCACTAGCTTGGTCTGTTTCTTCATGTTCTTACAGATCTCTCTTTTAGGAAAAACAAAGAGTGAAAGAGAGAGCTAAAAGACACTAGGAAAGCATAAACACAGACCAAAGAAATAAACTGGAAGTCACATTCCTAATGTGTAAGTTTTGGAAATAAGAGTTAGCATCATTCAGTGTGAAAATCTTTCTAACAGAAGGCATAGGTCTTCTAGTGCTGGACTTCAATGTACCTCACTCATAATGTGGCTCAAGCAGTCATTTTATAGATATACCAACTAGACCCAAAGATGGGGCTATACACGCAGGGATAGAAGAGAACCAGGTGAACTAATGCTATTGAGCAATTGCTTTAGATTATCCTTTATATGTGCTTGTATGATTAGGTAAAATGTAGAAAACACTAACAAGGAAGACAGAAAGTCTCAAACTGTCTACATAACCAAAACCTGACCCTCCTTGGTAGGGAAGACAGGTAAAGGAGCAAGGTAGAAAGTGATAAAAGAAACCAGGATACAGCTTGATGTGGTGCATATGTATGCAGCCCCCACACTCTGTGATGCTGAGGCAGGAAGATTGCAAATGTCAGCTCCGTGTCAGCAAGTTAGCAACTTATTGAGACCCTGTTTTAAATCAAAATAAAAAATAAAGGGCTGGGGATGTAGCTCTGTGTAAAAGCCCAGGGTTCAATCCCTAGTACTGAGAAGAAGGATGAAGGAGAAGGAGCAAGAGGAGGTTGGTTGGAGGACAAGGAGGAGGGGGAAGGAAAAGAAAAAGAGCTGGGGAGGGAAGGGGGGATGAGAGGGTGGGGAAACGGGGAGAAGGAAAAGCTACCACAATGTCTATGTTAGAGAGCACTTCGAGGAGCTCAGTGAGGGTTTACTAAATAACTAATAATAATGTGGAATGTGGAAGAATGAAGTGGCTAGAAAATGGAATTTTTATAAGTATGTTATGAGTTTTGAAGGAGATGGCCTGCATATTTTATGATCTATGAGTGCTAGGCTGGATGTCCTGGATGCCATTCTCTGCAGAGACTAAGCCATATAGGGCTTCAGGAATTATTTAGCTCTGCCAAGTTTCCATCCTTCAAGAGTAATATGGAGTTGGAAGTGGACTAGTGACTTAATTTTCACCTATAAACTTCTGTATTAATAATATTTTAATATAATTTATGAAATTTATAAAATTTTTATATAATCAATATAGAAAGCAGAATAAGTAGCATTCATTTTTTCCTACCCTGTAGGTACCACTTAATGGTGCAAGAGGAACAGAATTTTCCAGGAAGTGCTGTTCCTCTCCTAAAGGAATATCCTGCAACTAGGTTGACAGCCCAGGGCATTTGGATGGAGGGGTGTAGGATGATGTGAGAAGGTACAGTTCTTTAGATATTCAAAGGCAGCCAAGCACTCAAAATAACTTTCTGTAGTATCTTAGGGTAAATCAGAGATTTTCTTAGAAACACAATATTCCATATGCTCATTCATCCATTCCTTCATGCATTCCCCCAAACACAGCATCTGCTATGCAGCAGGTCTTGTGGGGCTGGTTTAAATAGCAATTCTCTCTCTGCCTTTTTTCTTACTGTGTGCATTTTGGAGCCTCTAGTCACCCAGAAAGCCCCCAGAGCTAGGCAAGTGATGGAGAAAGAGGTGCTAACAATGATGGGCAACTGGCCTTGGGGAGTTCCGGGATCTCTCCCACATGGGGCTCCTGGTTCCACAGGTCGCATTCTTCACTTACTGCCATGCTGACCTGAGTAGTATCTACCCATTTCAAGGGAGTTCTAGCCTCTTCTTTAGGTTAATATTTTATGGGGTAAACTTATTAGATGTGAAAATGCAATCCATAAAGTCCACCACAGGTTCAGGCCTCCTGCATAGCAGTAGAACTATCATCCAGTGGTGCTCCTGAGATTTGATTTTAACATCTCTTCTGCATCCAGCAAGATAGACTCAGAGGTTACACTAACCAACCATGATGCCAGGAGGGCCTCGTTGTAGCCTAACCTTCTCCTTAAACTAATCAGGGAACAGAAATAAGACAGGCTTCAATCCTAAAATCGCTACCTACTAATTTGCACAGGGAAGTTTATGTGAAGCATTCTAGAAGGCAAGTTCACTAGCTTGGTCTGTTTCTTCATGTTCTTACAGATCTCTGTTTTAGGAAAAACAAAGAGTGAAAGAGAGAGCTAAAAGACACTAGGAAAGCATAAACACAGACCAAAGAAATAAACTGGAAGTCACTGTGCTTTACATTCAGAGCTTTATTCTTGCCAAAGTTTGGGATTTGCACTAACTCTGGCAGGATGCCTTGATAAAGAAGCAAAGTGTGCAGGGAAATTGATGAGGTTCTACATTGCTAGAATGACAGGGAAGGGGCTGAAGGCTGGTGAGGTTTCAAAGGGCATAGCCTGGTAGTGAATCCCGGAGCAGGTCTGTCCTTTTGTATTTAACAGCAGCAGTCATCCTCACGGTCACAGCATGCAGGACCTCGGGACCTCATGGGGATAATTCCCAAACAGCAGCACCCCCCTGAGCCACAGCATCCCCCAGAGCCACAGCACCCAGAATTGCTGCACCCAGAGCCGCAGCATCCAGAATCCTCACAGCAGCCGGATGATCCTGTGTTGCAGCCCTGGGGCCGCTGGATCCAACGTCTCAGAGGACTGACCCCGAAGGTCCGGGGAGCGAGACAGCAATAGCTGGTGGAACAGGGAGCAGAGCATGGGTCAGGAACACAGCCCTGGGAGGCTGAGCCACTCGCAGAAGCTTGAGAGTAGTAGGTCTGGCCAGAAGAAGGGTACTGGACATAATATGTCTGGGTCTGGTAGGGAGCTGGACGTTTGACATAGGTCGTCTGGCACGGAGCTGGGCATTGCACGTAAGTTGTCTGGGAG
The DNA here is from genome assembly GCF_000276665.1 of Chinchilla lanigera. Taxonomy (NCBI): domain Eukaryota; kingdom Metazoa; phylum Chordata; class Mammalia; order Rodentia; family Chinchillidae; genus Chinchilla; species Chinchilla lanigera. The sequence continues at coordinate 681,494 of NW_004955592.1, forward strand.
GGTGCTGCGCACTTCACATAGGTCATCTGGCATGGAGGTGGGCACTTCACATATGTCTGGCAGGGGGCTGGGCATTTCACAAAGGTTTTGGTCTGGCAAGGAGCTGGGCCCTTCACATAGGTTTGAGTCTGCCATGGAACTTGGTATTTCACATAGGTTTGAGTTGGAGCTGGAGCTGAAGCTGGGTAATTCATGAAGGCTTGAGCTTGGCCGGAAATAGGGCCTGTCACATAGACAGTTTGAGGCTGGCCAGAGGTAGGCCCTGTCACAAAGGCAGTTTGAGCCTGGCAGAGAGCAGGGCCATTCGCAGGGACAGTCTGGGACTGGCTTGGAGCCTGGCTTTTCACAGAGGCACCACCTGCACCTTGTGCAGCCCCGAGTCCTGAACCTTTCACGCAAGAGGGAAGAAACTGTGGCTGTTTCTGCTGGTCATACATCTTGCTATGGTTTTGCAAAATCTGAAAAGAAAATCTTCATCAGAACTGTGAAAGTGGGCAGGTTTCCAGGGAAACCTGCAGCATCCCCTTAGATAGAATGATCTATCAGCAATGTGGCCATTTAGGAAGTTCATGATCACCCAAAGGTTGTATGCTAGCAGCAGAGTAGACTCAGAGCCAGAGATTCTAGGATCATCTCTTGTACGTTTACCTGGTTATGTGACTTTAGATAGGGTCACTGCTCACTTGTGCAATTCATTTTCCACAATAGAAAATGAAGGCTTCAAAAAACCAGTGTTTACATTTCTACCCAACTCTGCATGTTTCCTCCCTTCTCACTCACTTCAGTATCTGCATTATGAATTACCCTTGTAAAACTCCTATTCTCCAACTTACTTCTCCTGCCACTAAACACAAGAAGCTTCCTCCCTCCTGCACAGCCAGTAATACCCCGGGAAGGCAAATTTACGTTAACTGATCATGAGCCAATATGAACCTCAAAATGAGCTGGACCATGAGCAAAACCAAAGTCAAAGTTGAATACGTTTCCACCACTTCCTCCTTGGAGATGATATCAGGTAGATATCATTTCTCCTCCTTAATAAGGGAACCCAAGAGAGGGCTGCACAAATGCAGGCAGAGAACGAGAGTGAGGAAACCAGTTCTCTGAAATCTCTTCCCAGACAGACTAACCAGCTCAGTACACACTGCTCCCTCTTGTCTTGTGCCCCAGGTGCTGGGCTTTTCTGCCGACTGACCGTCCTCTCCTTCGTGGATGTCCTTGGGGTGTAGTCGTGGCTTGCCCCTTAGCTCAGTTATTCATCCCAACTTCACACAGACTCTGTTTCTTGCCAAATCCCTATCCCAAGTTTGAAGACTTACCTTCTTTCCTGGCAGGAACAAGACTGGAACAGGCTAAAGATTTAAGGAACTGACAGTTGGAGAGACTTTTTATAGGGCAGCAATGAGGCAATTTAATGGCATCTAAATGAAGCATCAACCATCACGAGGATCAGGACTGCTGTTGCATTGGCGAGATTCCTCCCCAGTATGCCTGGCTCTGCAGTCAGAGGCAGGGCATGTCTCTGCTTGATGTGGAGTGTTCCTAAACTTGAGATAAGTGATTTCTGCTATGTTCTACATAAAAATAGTCCATCTTATTTTCCTAGAAGTTATGAATAATGCCTATGCGATGTGTCCTTAATCAAACTGTTTCAAGGCTTCTTGCGTCTTCCAGGTATGGTCAGATTTACCCCAGTGGTCTCTGGCTTAACATGGCATCAAGGCTTCCAAGGAATAACCTGTTCTATGAATCACCAGGTTATTCTAAGATTATTTGGGAACCTTACTGGGTTCTTTTTTTTGTTGTTTTTTTGTTTTGTTTTGTTTTGTTTTTGTTTGTTTGTTTTGTTTTTCTCCGGTACCGGGAACCGAACTCACGACCTTGCGCTTGCCAGGCAGGCGCTTTTGCTGCTGAGCTAAATCCCCAGCCCCCCTTACTGGGTTCTTGATAACTCCAGTCTCCAAGCTCTGTGTCTACACTGTCTCCTCAGCCTTTTCATATTCTCTGATCTCTACCACCTTCACCTTCCTACCCCTCATTCCCAGGAATAAACTCCATAGATCCCAGGGAAAGGAATTCAGCTAAATGAACGCTGTGTGATAACAATCATAGCAGAGTCTAACATTAATCTGAATGTTTTCCATGTGCCAGAAAATTGATGAGGCAGGTACATTTCAGATGGCTGCACCTGAGGCCCTGAAAGACACATATTCATCAACCAAGGCAAGTAAGTAGGGACAACAAAACTTAAGTGTAGCCAATGTGCTTTTATAGAGTTGATCTATACCCCAATGATATGTTGTCCTTCATGTCTGAACATAAGATCAGCCTTGAATCCCTGTCATGTTTCATTTCTCCAAAGCAGTAAATATAGAAGGAGAGGTGGAAATAATATCTACTGAGAATTTACTATGTGCTAAGCATTATTCTAGCTTTTTCCCCTATGTTTAATCTTTGCAATAATCTTGTGAGGTAGGCTACGATCACCCCATTTTAAAAAATGTTTACCTTTTATTAGCACATTTTTGTAGTTCATTTAGTTTACAATCACCTTGGGAGTAGTTACATGTACATGTTACAGCTTGTGTCTTTTTATTTTAATCCCCATCTCCTTCGCTTCCCCTCCCCCTCTCCCACTGGTTCCCCTGTCTCCTTTTTTACACTTGTTGATATTATTTGTCTTAGCTCATGTTGTGGCATATAATGTTTACATTAATTAGGATTATTAGGTTCCTTTACATGACATATCTTTATTTTTCTTATTTTCCCTTCCACTCCTTATTACTCCTTGCCCTTATTCCCTTGGACCACTTCCTTACTGCAAAAGATCCACCCCCTTGTCCCTTTCTATCCATCCTATGTTATCTTTTTTGTTTGTACTTGGCCTCCCTCAAATGAGAGATACCATACGATATTTAAGTTCATGTGTCTGGTTTATTTAACTCAATGTTATATTTTCCAGGTACATCCATTTTCCTACAAATGTCTTAAGTTTGTCGTTCTTTACAGCTGAGGAGTGTTCCATTATATAGAGGTACCACATTGTGTTTATCCGGTCATCTGTTAATGGGTATACAGATTGCTTCCAGAAATTAGCTATTACAAATTGTGCTGCTATAGACATTGTAATGCAAGTATCATGGTAATAAAATGACTTAAGCTCTTTGGGGAAAGTACTTAACATGGGGGATAGCTGGATCCTATGAAATTTCTAATTTCAGTTATTTAAAAAATCTCCATACTGATTTCTATAATGATTGTACTAGTTTACATTCCCACTAGCAATAAAGGTATGTTCCTTTTTCACCACAGCAGTGCCAGCATTTGTTATTGGTTGATTTTCTAATGATTTTCATTCTTTCCAGAGTAAGATTGAATTTTAGGATTATTTTAATTTGCACTCCTCTAATGGCCAAAAATGTTGAATATTTTTTTCATATATCTATTGACCATTTGTATTCCTTCCTCTGTGAAGTGTCTGTTCAATACTCTTGCTCATTTTTTGACTAAGATTTTAAGTTTAGGTGGTTTAACTTTTTTGAGCTCTTTTTATATTCTAGATATTAGTCCGCTGTCTGAAGAGTAGTTGGCAAAACTTTTTTCCCATTCTATAGGTTGTCTCTTCACTCTACTGATGAATTCATTTGCTGTGCAGAATCTTTTCAGTCTGATATAATCCCATGTGTTGATTCTTACTGCTATTTCTTGTGCAATTTAAGTCGTTTAGAAAATCCTTTCCAGGGCTGGGGATTTAGCTCAGCGGCAAAAGCGCCTGCCTGGCAAGCGCAAGGTC